>NC_139220.1:138848822-138952611 GCF_055691185.1 Crinia signifera
GCGCATGTCCCCGGACCCCGGGACGACGTCCCCCTGGCCCGGGCTACCTTCCCTGGGCAGCGCGGGGTGGTTTTGTGGAAGTTTATTTTTCAGGGGGGGAAGACGCTTTGTCATGCCCGGGGACACTTCCATAGGCCCGGGCATGAATCCCGGGGAAGAGTGGGTGAGTTACTTCCATGTATTTTCAAAGTGCTTTTTTCACCCTTTCTGTGCAATTCTCGGGTCGGCCAGCGGGGGGCACATGTCCCCGGACCCCGGGACGACGTCCCCCTGGCCCGGGCTACCTTCCCCGGGCAGCGCGGGGTGGTTTTGTGGAAGTTTATTTTTCAGGGGGGAAGACGCTTCAGCTTGCCCGGGGACACTTCCACAGCCCTGGGCATGAATCCCGGGGAAGAGTGGGTGAACAATTTCAAACTGTTTTCAGTGTTTTTTTCACCGATTAGATGCATTTCTCCGGGTGTCCAGCACGGGGCGCAGTCCCCCGGACCCGGGGGTGACCTCACCCAGGCCCGGGCTACCTCCCCCGGGCAGCGTGGGGGTGAAAATCTGGAACTTGTTTTTCCCGGGGGGAAGACGCTCGGACGTGCCCAGGGACACTTCCACAGCCCTGGGCATGAATCCCGGGGAAGAGTGGGCGAGCTGTTTCAAACTATTTTCAAAGTATTTTTTCACAGTTTGGATGCATTTCCCCGGGCGACCAGCGGGGGGCGCAGTGCCCCGGACCCGGGGGTGACCTCCCCCGGGCCTGGGCTACCTTCCCCGGGCATCGTGGGGAGGAAATATGGAACTTTTTTTTTTCAGGGGGGAAGAAGCTTCAGCTTGCCCGGGGACACTTCCACAGCCCTGGGCATGAATCCCGGGGAAGAGTGGGTGAACGATTTCAAACTATTTTCAAAGTATTTTTATCACCTTTTGGACGCATTTCCCCGGGTGTCCTGCGGGTGGCGCAGTTCCCCGGACCCGGGGGTGACCTCCCCCGGGCCCGGGCTACCTTCCCTGGGTAGCGTGGGGTGGAAATATGGAACTTTTTTTTTCAGGGGGGAAGACGCTTCTTCATGCCTGGGGACACTTCCATAGGCCCGGGCATGAATCCCGGGGAAGAGTGGGTGAGGAATCAAAGTATATTCAAAGTGCTTTTTTCACCCTTTCTGTGCAATTCTCAGGTCGGCCAGCGGGGGGCACATGTCCCCGGACCCCTGGACGACGTCCCCCTGGCCCGGGCTACCTTCCCTGGCCAGCGCGGGGTGGTTTTGTGGAAGTTTTTATTTCAGGGGGGGAAGACGCTTTGTCATGCCCGGGGACACTTCCATAGGCCAGGGCATGAATCCCGGGATCGAGTGGGTGAGGAATTTCAAAGTATTTTCAAAGTATTTTTTTCACCTTTTGGACGCAATTCCCCGGTTGTCCTGCGGGGGACGCCGGTCCCCAGACCCGGGGATGACCTCCCCCGGGCCTGGGCTACCTTCCCTGGGTAGCGGGGGGTGGAAATATGGAAGTTTTTTTTTCAGGGGGGAGGACGCTCGAACGTGCCCAGGGACACTTCCACAGCCCTGGGCATGAATCCCGGGGAAGAGTGGGTGAACGATTTCAAGATATTTTCTAAGTGCTTTTTTCACCTTTTGGATGCAATTCCCCGGGTGTCCTGCGGGTGGCGCAGTGCCCCGGACCCGGGGGTGACCTCCCCCGGGCCTGGGCTACCTTCCCTGGGTAGCGGGGGGTGGAAATATGGAAGTTTTTTTTTCAGGGGGGAGGACGCTCGAACGTGCCCAGGGACACTTCCACAGCCCTGGGCATGAATCCCGGGGAAGAGTGGGTGAACGATTTCAAGATATTTTCTAAGTGCTTTTTTCACCTTTTGGATGCAATTCCCCGGGTGTCCTGCGGGTGGCGCAGTGCCCCGGACCCGGGGGTGACCTCCCCCGGGCCTGGGCTACCTTCCCTGGGTAGCGTGGGGTGGAAATATGGAAGTTTTTTTTTCCCGGGGGGGCAGAAGCTTCAGCCTGCCCAGGGACACTTCCACAGCCCTGGGCATGAATCCCGGGGAAGAGTGGGTGAACGATTTCAAGATATTTTCTAAGTGCTTTTTTCACCTTTTGGATGCAATTCTCCGGGTGTCCTGCGGGGGGCGCAGTGCCCCGGACCCGGGGGTGACCTCCCCCGGGCCCGGGCTACCTTCCCTGGGTAGCGGGGGGTGGAAATATGGAAGTTTTTTTTTTCAGGGGGGCATAAGCTTCATCTTGCCCGGGGACACTTCCACAGCCCTGGGCATGAATCCCGGGGAAGAGTGGGTGAACAGTTTCAAACTGTTTTCAGTGTTTTTTTTCACCTTTTGGATGCATTTCTCCGGGTGTCCAGCACGGGGCGCAGTCCCCCGGACCCGGGGGTGACCTCAACCAGGCCCGGGCTACCTCCCCCGGGCAGCGTGGGGTGAAAATCTGGAACTTGTTTTTCCCGGGGGGGGAAGACGCTCGGACGTGCCCAGGGACACTTCCACAGCCCTGGGCATGAATCCCGGGGAAGAGTGGGCGAACGATTTCAAACTATTTTCAAAGTATTTTTTTCACCTTTTGGACGCAATTCCCCGGTTGTCCTGCGGGGGACGCAGTGCCCCGGACCCGGGGGTGACCTCCCCCGGGCCTGGGCTACCTCCCCCGGGCAGCGTGGGGTGGAAATATGGAAGTTTTTTTTTTCAGGGGGAAAAGACGCTTCTTCATGCCCGGGGACACTTCCATAGGCCCGGGCATGAATCCCGGGGAAGAGTGGGTGAGGAATCAAAGTATTTTCAAAGTGCTTTTTTCACCCTTTCTGTGCAATTCTCGGGTCGGCCAGCGGGGGGCACATGTCCCCGGACCCCGGGACGACGTCCCCCTGGCCCGGGCTACCTTCCCTGGGTAGCGTGGGGTGGAAATATGGAAGTTTTTTTTTTCAGGGGGAAAAGACGCTTCTTCATGCCCGGGGACACTTCCACAGCCCTGGGCATGAATCCTGGGGAAGAGTGGGTGAGAGGAATCAAAGTATTTTCAAAGTGCATTTTTACGGCTTGACTCCATTTCTCAATTCAAAGTGCTTTTTTTCTCACGGCTTGACTCCATTTCTCCGGGTGGCCAGCGGTGCCCCGGACCCAGGGGTGACCTCCCCCAGGCCCGGGCTACCTTCCCTGGGTAGCGTGGGGTGGAAATATGGAAGTTTTTTTTTTCAGGGGGGCAGAAGCTTCGGCTTGCCCGGGGACACTTCCACAGCCCTGGGCATGAATCCCGGGCTTGAGTGGGTGAGGAATTTTGAAGTATTTTCTAAGTGCTTTTTTCACCTTTTGGATGCAATTCTCCGGGTGTCCTGCGGGGGGCGCAGTGCCCCGGACCCGGGGGTGACCTTCCCCGGGCCTGGGCTACCTTCCCTGGGTAGCGGGGGGTGGAAATATGGAAGTTTTTTTTTTTCCGGGGGGCAGAAGCTTCAGCCTGCCCAGGGACACTTCCACAGCCCTGGGCATGAATCCCGGGGAAGAGTGGGTGAACGGTTTCAAGATATTTTCTAAGTGCTTTTTTCACCCTTTCTGTGCAATTCTCGGGTCGGCCAGCGGGGGGCACATGTCCCCGGACCCGGGAGTGGCCTCCCCCGGGCCCGGGCTACCTTCCCCGGGCATCGTGGGGTGGAAATATGGAAGTTTTTTTTTTCCGGGGGGAAGACGCTCGGACGTGCCCAGGGACACTTCCACAGCCCTGGGCATGATTCCCGGGGAAGAGTGGGTGAACCATTTCAAACTGTTTTCAGTGTTTTTTTCACCTTTTGGATGCATTTCTCCGGGTGTCCAGCACGGGGCGCAGTCCCCCGGACCCGGGGGTGACCTCCCCCAGGCCCGGGCTACCTCCCCCGGGCAGCGTGGGGTGAAAATCTGGAACTTGTTTTTCCCGGGGGGGGAAGACGCTCGGACGTGCCCAGGGACACTTCCACAGCCCTGGGCATGAATCCCGGGCTCGAGTGGGTGAGGAATTTCAAAGTATTGTCAAAGTATTTTTTGCACCTTTTGGACGCAATTCCCCGGGCGACCAGCGGGGGGCGCAGTTCCCCGGACCCGGGGATGGACTCCCCCGGGCCCGGACTACCTTCCCCGGGCATCGTGGGGTGGAAATATGGAACTTTTTTTTTTCCGGGGGGAAGACGCTCGGACGTGCCCAGGGACACTTCCACAGCCCTGGGCATGAATCCCGGGGAAGAGTGGGTGAACCATTTCAAACTGTTTTCAGTGTTTTTTTCTCCTTTTGGATGCATTTCTCCGGGTGTCCAGCACGGGGCGCAGTCCCCCGGACCCGGGGGTGACCTCCCCCAGGCCCGGGCTACCTTCCCTGGGTAGCGTGGGGTGGAAATATGGAAGTTTTTTTTCCCCGGGGGGAAGACGCTCGGACGTGCCCAGGGACACTTCCACAGCCCTGGGCATGAATCCCGGGCTCGAGTGGGTAAGGAATTTCAAAGTATTTTCAAAGTATTTTTTTCACCTTTTGGACGCAATTCCCCGGGCGACCAGCGGGGGGCGCAGTTCCCCGGACCCGGGGGTGGCCTCCCCCGGGCCTGGGCTACCTTCCCCGGGCATCGTGGGGTGGAAATATGGAAGTTTTTTTTCCCGGGGGGAAGACGCTCGGACGTGCCCAGGGACACTTCCACAGCCCCGGGCATGAATCCCGGGGAAGAGTGGGAGAACGATTGAAACTATTTTCAAAGTGTTTTTTTCACCTTTTGCATGCATTTCCCCGGTTGTCCTGCGGGGGGCGCATTGCCCCGGACCCGTGGGTGACCTCCCGCGGGCCCGGGCTACCTTCCCCAGGCATCGTGGGGTGGAAATATGGAACTTTTTTTTTCAGGGGGGGAAGACGCTCGGACGTGCCCAGGGACACTTCCACAGACCCGGGCATGAATCCCGGGGAAGAGTGGGCGAACGATTTCAAACTATTTTCAAAGTATTTTTTGCACCTTTTGGACGCAATTCCCCGGGCGACCAGCGGGGGGCGCAGTTCCCCGGACCCGGGGATGGACTCCCCCGGGCCCGGGCTACCTTCCCCGGGCATCGTGGGGTGGAAATATGGAACTTTTTTTTTTCCGGGGGGAAGACGCTCGGACGTGCCCAGGGACACTTCCACAGCCCTGGGCATGAATCCCAGGGAAGAGTGGGTGAACCATTTCAAACTGTTTTCAGTGTTTTTTTCTCCTTTTGGATGCATTTCTCCGGGTGTCCAGCACGGGGCGCAGTCCCCCGGACCCGGGGGTGACCTCCCCCAGGCCCGGGCTACCTCCCCCGGGCAGCGTGGGGTGAAAATCTGGAACTTGTTTTTCCCGGGGGGGGAAGACGCTCGGACGTGCCCAGGGACACTTCCACAGCCCTGGGCATGAATCCCGGGCTCGAGTGGGTAAGGAATTTCAAAGTATTTTCAAAGTATTTTTTTCACCTTTTGGACGCAATTCCCCGGGCGACCAGCGGGGGGCGCAGTTCCCCGGACCCGGGGGTGGCCTCCCCCGGGCCTGGGCTACCTTCCCCGGGCATCGTGGGGTGGAAATATGGAAGTTTTTTTTCCCGGGGGGAAGACGCTCGGACGTGCCCAGGGACACTTCCACAGCCCCGGGCATGAATCCCGGGGAAGAGTGGGAGAACGATTGAAACTATTTTCAAAGTGTTTTTTTCACCTTTTGCATGCATTTCCCCGGTTGTCCTGCGGGGGGCGCATTGCCCCGGACCCGTGGGTGACCTCCCGCGGGCCCGGGCTACCTTCCCCAGGCATCGTGGGGTGGAAATATGGAACTTTTTTTTTCAGGGGGGGAAGACGCTCGGACGTGCCCAGGGACACTTCCACAGACCCGGGCATGAATCCCGGGGAAGAGTGGGCGAACGATTTCAAACTATTTTCAAAGTATTTTTTGCACCTTTTGGACGCAATTCCCCGGGCGACCAGCGGGGGGCGCAGTTCCCCGGACCCGGGGATGGACTCCCCCGGGCCCGGGCTACCTTCCCCGGGCATCGTGGGGTGGAAATATGGAACTTTTTTTTTTCCGGGGGGAAGACGCTCGGACGTGCCCAGGGACACTTCCACAGCCCTGGGCATGAATCCCGGGGAAGAGTGGGTGAACCATTTCAAAGTGTTTTCAAAGTATTTTTTTTCACCTTTTGGACGCAATTCCCCGGGCGACCAGTGGGAGGCGCAGTTCCCCGGACCCGGGGATGGACTCCCCCGGGCCCGGGCTACCTTCCCCGGGCATCGTGGGGTGGAAATATGGAAGTTTTTTTTTTCCGGGGGGAAGACGCTCGGACGTGCCCAGGGACACTTCCACAGCCCTGGGCATGATTCCCGGGGAAGAGTGGGTGAACCATTTCAAACTGTTTTCAGTGTTTTTTTCACCTTTTGGATGCATTTCTCCGGGTGTCCAGCACGGGGCGCAGTCCCCCGGACCCGGGGGTGACCTCCCCCAGGCCCGGGCTACCTCCCCCGGGCAGCGTGGGGTGAAAATCTGGAACTTGTTTTTCCCGGGGGGGGAAGACGCTCGGACGTGCCCAGGGACACTTCCACAGCCCTGGGCATGAATCCCGGGCTCGAGTGGGTGAGGAATTTCAAAGTATTGTCAAAGTATTTTTTGCACCTTTTGGACGCAATTCCCCGGGCGACCAGCGGGGGGCGCAGTTCCCCGGACCCGGGGATGGACTCCCCCGGGCCCGGACTACCTTCCCCGGGCATCGTGGGGTGGAAATATGGAACTTTTTTTTTTCCGGGGGGAAGACGCTCGGACGTGCCCAGGGACACTTCCACAGCCCTGGGCATGAATCCCGGGGAAGAGTGGTTGAACCATTTCAAACTGTTTTCAGTGTTTTTTTCTCCTTTTGGATGCATTTCTCCGGGTGTCCAGCACGGGGCGCAGTCCCCCGGACCCGGGGGTGACCTCCCCCAGGCCCGGGCTACCTTCCCTGGGTAGCGTGGGGTGGAAATATGGAAGTTTTTTTTCCCCGGGGGGAAGACGCTCGGACGTGCCCAGGGACACTTCCACAGCCCTGGGCATGAATCCCGGGCTCGAGTGGGTAAGGAATTTCAAAGTATTTTCAAAGTATTTTTTTCACCTTTTGGACGCAATTCCCCGGTCGACCAGCGGGGGGCGCAGTTCCCCGGACCCGGGGGTGGCCTCCCCCGAGCCCGGGCTACCTTCCCTGGGTAGCGTGGGGTGGAAATATGGAAGTTTTTTTTTTTCCCGGGGGGAAGACGCTCGGACGTGCCCAGGGACACTTCCACAGCCCCGGGCATGAATCCCGGGGAAGAGTGGGTGAACCATTTCAAACTGTTTTCAGTGTTTTTTTCTCCTTTTGGATGCATTTCTCCGGGTGTCCAGCACGGGGCGCAGTCCCCCGGACCCGGGGGTGACCTCCCCCAGGCCCGGGCTACCTCCCCCGGGCAGCGTGGGGTGAAAATCTGGAACTTGTTTTTCCCGGGGGGGAAGACGCTCGGACGTGCCCAGGGACACTTCCACAGCCCTGGGCATGAATCCCGGGGAAGAGTGGGCGAACAATTTCAAAGTGTTTTCAAAGTATTTTTTTTCACCTTTTGGACGCAATTCCCCGGGCGACCAGTGGGAGGCGCAGTTCCCCGGACCCGGGGATGGACTCCCCCGGGCCCGGGCTACCTTCCCCGGGCATCGTGGGGTGGAAATATGGAACTTTTTTTTTTCCGGGGGGAAGACGCTCGGACGTGCCCAGGGACACTTCCACAGCCCCGGGCATGAATCCCGGGGAAGAGTGGGAGAACGATTGAAGCTATTTTCAAAGTGTTTTTTCACCTTTTGGACGCTATTCCCCGGTTGTCCTGCGGGGGACGCAGTGCCCCGGACCCGGGGGTGACCTCCCCCGGGCCCGGGCTACCTTCCCTGGGTAGCGTGGGCTGGAAATCTGGAACTTTTTTTCCCCGGGGGGAAGACCTTCGAACGTGCCCAGGGACACTTCCACAGCCCTGGGCATGAATCCTGGGCTCGAGTGGGTGAGGAATTTCAAAGTATTTTCAAAGTGCTTTTTTCACCTTTCGGATGCAATTCCCCGGTCGACCAGCGGGGGGCGCCGGTCCCCGGACCCGGGGGTGGCCTCCCCCGGGCCCGGGCTACCTTCCCTGGGCAGCGTGGGGTGGAAATCTGGAAGTTTTTTTTTCCCGGGGGGTGGACGCTCGGAAGTGCCCAGGGACACTTCCACAGTCCTGGGCATGAATCCCGGGGAAGAGTGGGTGAGAAGTGTCAAAATATTTTCAAAGTGCTTTTTTCACCTTTCAGATGCAATTCCCCGGTCGACCAGCGGGGGGCGCCGGTCCCCGGACCCGGGGTTGAACTCCCCCGGGCCCCGGCTACCTTCCCCGGGCATCGTGGGGTGGAAATCTGGAAGTTTTTTTTTCCCGGGGGGTGGACGCTCGGACGTGCCCAGGGACACTTCCACAGCCCTGGGCATGAATACCGGGCTCGAGTGGGAGAAGCATTCCGGATCGTTTTCAGTCTTTTTTGCCTGTTTGGATGCAATTCCCCGACCGACCAGCGGGGGGCGCAGTCCCCCGGACCACGGGGCGACCTCCCCCGGGCCCGGGCTACCTTCCCCGGGAAGAGTGGTGCGGAGACGTGGGTTTTTTCCGTTTTCACCCCCTGGCTGCAGTACCTCTGGCGGCCTGCCGGGGGCGCCGCGGCGCGTGCGGCTGCCCCCGGCCCCCCGCCACCTCCCACGGCCCTGCCGGGGCTCCGGGGGGCCCCAGGGGACCGCGTGGGAGCGAGAAACCCCGGCCTGGAAGTCCTTTCTATGAGGTCGGACAGGGTGGCCCGCGGCCGGCACACAGTTCCAGGAGGTCGGATAAGAGTGGAGAAATCCGGGGTGTGTGTCGCGCGGTCTAATGCGTGCCGCTACGCGCCGGAGCACCCTTTCTGCGGATCTATAGGGAGGCATGAGGATCTGACAAAGACAGGGGGATTCTCCCGGAGCCCGTTCCCGGGCCGCGAGAAGCCCGCCTCCCCCCGGGGGACGCCCGGAGCTCGGCGGGGGCTCCCCGGGATCGCCCAGCCCGGCCTGGGCTCCAGGAGGCCGGGCCCGAACCCGCCCCCGGCCCGGCGCAGCGCCCCCCGGCGGCCGAAGTCGGAAAACCCCGCGATTTCTCCGAGAGCGGGCCCCCGGCTCCCTCGCGCCCGGAGGAGGGAACCGAGAGGCGAGGGCTCCTTTTCCCGGCTCGCGGGCGCCCCCGGGTGGTGGAAAAATATATTGCAGTTTGTGGAAGTCATTTCTATGAGAACGAACCTGCCCCTCCGAGGCCGGGGGTCGGTTCCAGGAGGGCGGGAGAGAGTCGCTCCGAGTACCGCTGAAGTGTCGCGCGCCACTCGCGTGCCGCTACCCGCCGGAGCACCCCTCCTGGAGATATATAGGAGGCAGACGGATTCTGCCAGCAGGCGGTGGAAAGACGGAAGTTTGAGATGGGCCTTTCTCTCGCTTCCCCGCCGCCCCGATCGATGTGGCACCCCGCGCCCCGGCCGGGAGGGTCCTTCGCTCGGCCGGAACCTCGGGTCCCGGTCGGCTCAGGCGACAGCGACGCTCCCTCAGCCCACGGCGCGCCCGGCACCCCTCCTCCGCGAGAGGGTCCGGTCCCCCGTCGCCCGCCCCGAAGCTCCCGGAGAGGGGCCAGGGGCGGGCTCGCTCCTCGCACGGTGCGGTCTGCTCCGTCCGTCAGCCTCCCAGGCGTCCGATACCGCCGGCGGGGCCGGGTGAGCGTCCCCTCGCGCCGCGAGGCTCGCTCTCCCCCGGAACCCCGGCGGGGCACACGATTTCCCAGGACCCGCACGAGCGTCGACCCGCGACCCGAGCCCCAGGAGAGGGCCCAGCGCGCCGCCCGCCCCCGGGGCGAGGCGGTGGCGCGTGCGGGGTCCGCCGCGGCCTCCCCCGGAGGGAAGAGGTCGCCCGAGAGACGGACGGAGAGGGCGTCCGAGCGGCGCGTCCGGCTCGGGCCGGCCGCCGAGAACACGGCAGGGTCGGGGGACCAGTCGGAAGGAGCCAGCGTCCGCTGCGTCCCTGGGACAGGGACCCTCTGCATCCATCACCCCCCCGGGGCCTAGACGAACCGCGGCGGGGCGCCAGTCGGGGTGCGGCGGTCGTGGGAAGCGGGGCCCCGGCGTTCCGGCGCCGGGACGCCCCGCTCCAGAACGACGCCCACCCAGGACGGCCCGCGCTTTGCGTTTCCCAGCCGCCCCTGGTTGTCGGGTGAGGAGAGAAGGGTCCCGGGTACCGGGACGGGCCCCGCTGCCCGCTCTCACTCCGACCCCCCCCGGCCGCCTGCCCGCCTCCGCGGCCCCCCCTTCGTCGGGCCCGCCGCCTCGGCCGCCTCGCCTCCGTCCCCGCTCCCGGGCCGGCCCCCCTGCCTCCGGGGAGCGCCCGGCGGACCCCGTCCGCTTTCGTCGACCTCGTTCCCCCCCTCAGCGCCTCGGGGCCTGGGGAGGGGGCGAGGGGACCCGAGAGCTACCTGGTTGATCCTGCCAGTAGCATATGCTTGTCTCAAAGATTAAGCCATGCACGTGTAAGTACACACGGCCGGTACAGTGAAACTGCGAATGGCTCATTAAATCAGTTATGGTTCCTTTGATCGCTCGACCCTGTTACTTGGATAACTGTGGTAATTCTAGAGCTAATACATGCCGACGAGCGCTGACCCCCAGGGATGCGTGCATTTATCAGTCCAAGACCAATCCGGGGGTTCCCGGCGGGTCGGCTCCGGCCTCCCGCCGCCCCCGGCCTCTCTGGCGACTCTAGATAACCTCGGGCCGATCGCACGTCCCCGTGACGGCGACGACGCATTCGGATGTCTGCCCTATCAACTTTCGATGGTACTTTCTGCGCCTACCATGGTGACCACGGGTAACGGGGAATCAGGGTTCGATTCCGGAGAGGGAGCCTGAGAAACGGCTACCACATCCAAGGAAGGCAGCAGGCGCGCAAATTACCCACTCCCGACTCGGGGAGGTAGTGACGAAAAATAACAATACAGGACTCTTTCGAGGCCCTGTAATTGGAATGAGTACACTTTAAATCCTTTAACGAGGACCCATTGGAGGGCAAGTCTGGTGCCAGCAGCCGCGGTAATTCCAGCTCCAATAGCGTATATTAAAGTTGCTGCAGTTAAAAAGCTCGTAGTTGGATCTCGGGATCGAGCTGGCGGTCCGCCGCAAGGCGAGCTACCGCCTGTCCCAGCCCCTGCCTCTCGGCGCCTCCCCGATGCTCTTGACTGAGTGTCTCGGGGGCCCGAAGCGTTTACTTTGAAAAAATTAGAGTGTTCAAAGCAGGCCCGGTCGCCTGGATACTTCAGCTAGGAATAATGGAATAGGACTCCGGTCTCCTATTTTGTTGGTTTTCGGAACTGGGGCCATGATTGAGAGGGACGGCCGGGGGCATCCGTATTGTGCCGCTAGAGGTGAAATTCTTGGACCGGCGCAAGACGAACCAGAGCGAAAGCATTTGCCAAGAATGTTTTCATTAATCAAATATTCAAAGTATTCACTGGTATCGATCCGGGAATATGAAGCTCCCATCTTTTCAAATACTGTTGTATCCTGATTAAAATACCCCCCCCCCCCCCTCTCCCTATTTTTTTATGTATTTTTATTATTATTTTTTTTTACTTTATGCTAATCACAAAGCTGTTTTGACAGCTGGCCTTCAACATAGAAGCATGAAAGCCAATCAATGATTCACTACTCTGCAGCCTACAGTGTACAGTAAGCAGCAATAAATAAAGCCAGAGAGACAGCTATTGTGCATACCTCTCATACAGTACATTACTATAACCATGTTCAGGGGCTGGCTGGCAACTTGCAGCCAGAGGGCAAACACAAGCGTAGCCCCGTCTTCTCTACTAGAATTGATTGTAATTGTTATTACTTGTTTGGGGAAGTTATTCAGTGAAGCATAGTTTAGTGTTGCATGCTGCCTGATGTCTACTCAAACACAGTGCAAATTATCTCCTTTGACCATTTGGCCATTTGGCCATTAGTGTTCAGGTGTAGCCTGACCTGAACAGACTCACTATATCCTTAGAATTAGTGATGTGCAGCTGTGTTGTAACTGATGTAGTGATTTCTGAACAGTAAAAAAGAAAAAACAGACATTGAACAACATCATCAAACAGGTAATTTCATCTTTAGACTTGAATTTTGTCTGAACATGGCTAGGAATAACAGATGCACAGGCAAAATTTTTAAATGTGTGCAAACGCTAGAAGCCTAGGAGACAAAATTCCTGATCTAATAGCAATAATGACAAAGGATGACCTAGACATTGTGGCTCTTACAGAGACATGGTATAATGAGAACCATGACTAGAACATAGCTATACCAGGATACAATTTATTTAGGAAGGACAGAAGGGGAAGAATAGGAGGAGGGGTAGCAATGTATGTAAAGAAAAGCATAAATGCTACTTTAATACAAAACATTGAAGAAAAAACTGAGGCCCTTTGGGTGACCATAGAAATGGGGGAGAAGGACATTATTTGTACTGGAGTCATATATATATATGCCACCAGGCCAGGGGCAGGATTTGGACAAGAGCCTATTGCTTGATGTCACTAAAATGGCTTTAAAGGGAGAAGTAATAATCATGGGAGACTTTAATCTACCTGATGTGAATTGGGAGGAGTCTTTTGCAAGATCATCTACAAGTGTCAAATTTCTAAATTCCCTACAGGGTGCATCTCTCAAACAATTGGTGAGGGAGCCTACTCGCAAAGACTCAATATTAGATTTAGTACTCACAAATGGTGACAGGATATCGGACATATATGTGGGTGAGAACCTGGGATCCAGTGATCATCAAGCAGTATGGTTTAGTATCAAGGCAGGGTTCAACTCCAGTCACACAAAAATTAAGGTGTTGGATTTTAGGAAGGCTGACTTTGCAAAAATGGGGAGATGTTTAAGCGATTCATTAGAAGATTGGAGGAATTTGAAAGGAGTGAAGGAGAGGTGGAAAAAATTAAAAAGTCCAATACTAAAGGCAACAGACCTTTGTATCGAAAGGATTAAGAAAAGTACCAGGAAAAGGAAGCCAGTTTAAGAGCAAACGTTGTTCCACTGCACAAAAGCGGAAGCAAAGAAGAAGCAAGTAACTACAGACCAGTGAGCCTTACATCAGTAGTAGGGAAGTGAATGGAAACACTATTAAAAGAATGAATGGTGGAATATCTTACATTAAACATTCAAAGAATGTCAGGCTGAATGGTCGGCCCCCACACGTTTACACTTCACCAAATCTGGCCCTCGTCATAAAAAGTTTCTACGCCCCTGCATTAGGGAGTGTACCAAGAAGGGCAACTAAAATAGTGCATGGCCTACATTACAAAACTTACCAGGAAAGACTAAAAGATCTTAACATGTATAGTTTGGAGCAGAGAAGGGAAAGGGGGGACATGATAGAAATCTTCAAATATATCAAGGGTTTTAACATAGTACAGGAGGGAAATTTTCTACAAAGGAAAAGAAGTAATAGAACATGAGGACATGCACTGAAACTGGAGGGAGGTAGGTTCAGGGGAAATGTTAGAAAGAATTGCTTCACAGAAAGGGTAGTGGATAAGTGGAATAGCCTCCCATCAGAGGTGGTAGAGGCTAAGACAGTAGAACAATTTAAATATGCTTGGGTTAGGCATATGAATATCCTTACAAAGAAATAAGGATCAAAAAGAGTTGAGATTACCTGAAGGATAAAAAAGGGGCAGACTAGATGGGCCAAATGGTTCTTATCTGCCATCAAATTCTGTTTCTATGTAACGCATATACTGGCGATGTGTGAAAGGGATGGGCATCTCAAAGGAGGGAATCCAGACAGGGGTCAGGTAAGTATACTTGCCCTCCCCCAAACCCTATCTCTCCTTACTAGCAGCCAAATCCTTAAGCTGTGCACACATGGGCCCTTATTCAGATCTGATTGCAGTACAAATTTGTTTGGAAAATGGGCAAAACCATGTGCACTGCAGGTGGGGCAGATGTAACATGTGCAGAGTGAGTTAAATTTGGGTGGGGTGTGTTGAAACTGAAATCTAAATTGCAGTGTAAAAATAATGCCACCAGTATTTACCCTGCACAGAAACAAAATAACTCACACAAATCTTACTCTCTTTCTGTCTGTCACGGTCCGTGTGTGTCGCTTACCAGTCCGGGTGGTGCGGCGGGATTTGGTCCAGGTGCGTGGTCTCGGGTGTCTGAGCAGCACGCCAGGAGGACGCGGGCAGTCACCATTATACGTGGGTGATACTGCCCGCTCTGACTGGTTGACCTGCGCTGGCGCGGAGTGCCCTGTCCCAGCTCCCGGCGTTGTCCCCTCACTCTGGATGCGGTCACCATCGGAGCAGCAGCTGCAGTGCTTCCGGCCGCCTGTGGGGACTTCACTGACGCAAGGCATACTACTTCTTCCGCAGCGTCTGCGCTGCAGGCGCCATCTTGGTGAAGCCAGCCAATACAATCCAGGCTGAAGTCAGCAGCCTATCAGTGAATCCCAAGGGGGATAAAAGACTCATCTTTAAACCAAGCTGGCGCCAGTTCTTCGCTTGTCAATCCTTAGGGAACACCAGCGTCCTAAGCTCTCCTGACTACCTGTGCACGTTCAGCGTCTTGCTCCAAGTGCAATCAGTCTGGGTCATCTGTGCACTTCCAGCGTCTTGCTCCAAGTGCAATCAGTCCGGATCACCTGTGCACTTCCAGCGCCTGGCTCTAAGTGCAATTAGCCTCTGATCATCTGTGCACCTCCAGCATTCTGCTTCAAGGTGCAATCAAGCCTGCTTACCTGTGTACCTTCTGCCTGGGTGCAATCTGCAAGCCACCTCCTGTGCACCTTCTGTTTTGGTACAACCCCTATCACCTGTGTACCTCCTGCCTGGGTGCAATCTGCAAGCAACTTCCTGTGCACCTTCCATTCAGGTACAATCCCTGCTATCACCTGTGTACCTCCTGCCTGGGTGCAATCTGCAAGCAACCTCCTGTGCACCTTCCGTTCAGGTACAACCCCTGCTATCACTGGTGTACCTCCTACCTGGGTGCAATCTGCAAGCAACCTCCTGTGCACCTTCCGTTCAGGTACAACCCCTGCCATCACCTGTGTACCTCCTGTCTGGGTGCAATCTGCAAGCAACCTCCTGTGCACCTTCCGTTTGGGTACATCCTCTGCTATCACCTGTGTATCTTCAGTCTGGGTGCATTCTGCAAACAACCTCCTGTGCACCTTCCGTTTGGTTACAAATCACCACCAGTCTCCAGTGTACCTTCCGTCTGGCTGCAGCCTGTCACAGTCTCCTGCGCACCCCCTACCTGGGTGCTAGTCACCTGTGTATCCTGGTCTTGCTACGACTGGCTCTGATTCCTGTTCATCATCTGGTCCTTCATCATCTACCCCGTGGCTAACTTCTACACGTCAGTGTCCACCAGCCCCGGGCTCCTCCCCGGTCCCGTATAAGAAGGACTTATGTCCGTCCCGCTATCCTGCAAGCTACCCCGGTACCTGGTCGTCTCCTGGGTCCACAGAATTCCCAGGTACTGACACTGTCCCTGATGCCATCACTCCCCCTCTCTCTGAGATGGTCTCTCTCCTGACTCACTCTCTCCAACACTGTCCCTACCTCTCTCTGATAATCTCTCTCTACCTGACACTGCTCTTTTCCCCTATGTCTCTCTCCCCTCTCTGACACTGTCTCTACCTCTCTTTTGCTGACGCTGTCTCTCTCTCTCTTTCTCTCATTCCGACACTGACTCTAATTTTTCTACCTGACACCCTCTCTCTTTCCCTGACACCCACTCTATTTCTCTCACTCACTCCACCTTGTTCTGTCTTTGGCATATAGCAGGGGGCCCCATTTAATATTTTGCTATGGAGCCCATGACGTTCTAGTTATGCCCCTGTCTACAGTCTATTTAAGTCGGATCTCTTCTGGACTCTTCTCACATGGTGGCCTTTCACGCCACATGAGGTTTCCTACCACTCACACATGCCTCTCCCAAGACTCACACCTCCCATCTTGCTTCTAGGGTACCCCTGAAGGTGGGGAATCCCCTGGTTCTCTTCACTCATGCTGCTGCCTTTACTCTGCAATCTCTGCTGCTGCTCTCACACGCTGCTCTCCTTTCCTTAAGTCTAGGGCCTGAGGAGTATCATTCAGCCTGTCCTCCACAGCACCCATATGCAACAGGTGCATGTTATTGTCTTTCGGTAAGGGATGGTAAATGATCACTACAGATTGGCCCTTGACTTTTCTGATGTGGTCATTGGCTACTAATTTCTATAAGAATATTTAAATGTCTTTTCCTTCTTGTTGGATGTTTGCATAAAATACTTGAAAGGTATCGTAGCAATTACACCACGTCTTTTATTAATAAATATCTATTACTGCTAGCCGTGTTTGCCCTCTCTTCTTTGTGGGTCCTTACTGGGGTGTCCCCTCCTGCCTTCAGTGTCTGACGTAAGATAACAAGGGCCGTGTAGAAATCCAGAATCCACTGCAGTTACCCGAGCCAGGTACATCATTGTTCAGTCTACAGTTGCAGGGGCTGCCGTCACACATGATCAGTGTAATTCCCCCCTGCACAGGCAGAAGAGGCTGCTGCTACTAAGCGGCAGCAGCTGCCCTGCAGTACTATAGCCCAGACAGCATACAGCATAATTTCTGGCTGGGGAACACAGCTGTTGATAGGTAAGGCAGGTGGTGGTGGTGGTGGTGGGGGAGGGGTGGTGGACCCACCCCCTCCCCCTCTCGGCAGCTGGGGTCCTACAAAGAATGACATGTAGGTACAGTACAACAGCAGGCAAATCAAGGGAAAGAGTGACAGGGCCTAGTCTATATATAGTATAATTATATATAGTTTATTTAGTAAATTAAGAAGAGGGGGGAGGGTGCTACTGCTGGAATGCTGGAACATTAGAGTAGCAGTAAAGCTGCCGGTAAACTTTACATAAAATTTTGTTTTAGGGATATTATATGACACATTGGGGGAAATTTACTAAGATGTGTACTTCACATGTGATTTTGCTATGGGCAACCAATCAGATCCTGTCTACTATCTTCAAGAGGGTGCTAAATAAATAAGAAGTAGAGGTACTTGTTTCCTAGCACGGCCACAATCGCGCGCATCGTGTACCTTTAAGTTAAGGTACACAATGCCCGCGATGGACCCAATTTCCTTTGAAATCAGGGAAAATCAAAGGGAAAATCGCGGGCATCGCCTCGGTCGCGACCATTAACATTGGCCCCGACGCGACCGACGCGATGCCCACGATTTTGCCATAGGCTTCAATGTTAAAATATTTTTTAACATTGAAATCGGGAGCATCGCGTTGGTCTTGTGCCATTATAATGGCACAAGATGCGATGGACTTGATTAAGTCCATCTCACATAGTAAAAAATGTGAAATGGGCCAATATGACCCATTTCACATTATATATGTCCCTGTCGTCACCCCACAATTGACGTGAACCCGAAGCGTGGCGAGCGCAGCGAGCCCGCGAGGGGCGGCGGTGCGCGTCCTCCGACCTTTTCATTCCCCTACTATCCACGTTGGCGTGGAGTTGAGAATAGAAAGTGTGGCGAGCGCAGCGAGCCACCGAGCCCGAAGCGTGGTGAGCGCAGCGAGCCCCGCGAGGGGACGCGTATACCTGTGAAGTTATACGCGTCCACACTTTATATTCTCAACTCCACGCCAACGTGGATGGTAGGGGAATGAAAAGGTCAGAGGACGCGCACCGCCGCCCCTCGCGGGCTCGCTGCGCTCGCCATGCTTCGGGTTGGCGTCAATCATGGGGTGGGGTTTACGGTGTAAAATTGGGGGTCTAGGGAATATTTTACATTGAATCCAATGTAAAATCGGGTCCCAGGGACCCTATTCACATTTGATTCAATTAAAAAATCGGGTCGGTCGCGCCGGTCGCATCGCATGCGACCAAAACCGACACGATTTTTCCGACACGACCACCCCGATGGAAATCGGGGTGGCCGTGCTAGGAAACAAGTACCGAAGTAGATTCTGATTGGTTGCCCATAGCAACATCACATGTGAAGTAGACTACACATCTTAGTAAATTTCCCCCATTGTATTTGGAAATGTATTTTTGTAGTAAACATATACAAAAAATAAAACAATTCAATTATAAGGAAACAGTAAACTATAGAAGTCGGCATTTTGTACTAGTCAGATGGGGTATGTAATTATATGAGAGTGCAATGTTTCTATGTAAGGCAATTATTGTGCTTATGCAGCTTTTCCACTGGCATGCCCATAGGAAGCCTAGCAGGATAGCTGCTGGTAATATATACCAGTACACAAAAGGTTATTTATCAATCAGAAAAAATGTGGACACAGCTCATAGGGGGATTACTGTGAATGATATACAGTAGAAATGCTTGTAAGTAGAAGATCAGGCTCTTTGCTTGGTCAGAAATCACTTACAGAACCTGGAGGTCTCACATTTAAACACCATATTACTATTCAATGTCCATGCAATTGTCTGATAGTATTTGATCTGTACATGGCCAAGAGCCGCCCTGCCCTTTTGCAGATTTGTGCCCGTGACAGCTGCATGGTTGCCATGCTGTCAGCGTTTGGGGGTGGTGACAGCAAGTGTTCACGAAAGTAGGTGCATGATGGCCCTATATACTGGGCATGCCAAAACCAGTAACTGCATCCTTGGATGCAGGTCCACTGGTATTGGCAGCATAGTACTCAGTTGTCTGCTGGGCCTGTAAAGTTCACTCAGTGGATCCAATGCTGTGTGGTTGGATGCAAACAACAAGTAGCAAAATTATAATATGATGTATTGGGAGGAGGGGGCAATGCAAACTTTTTTAGCAGGAGGGAGCAAAATGTCCAACTCAAACTTAAACCAGTATTTGGGATAAAGATTTCTGTCAGCCATTCTTTCATTTAAGTGCCAAGCTGTCAAACATGGAAGCTCTGGTACTCCACGATGCATGTGCACACCAAAGGGGCATGCCACAAGTCACGGGGGCCTGTCGCCGTATACCCAGCACCTTGGCCAACCTCAGTCTCTCTGTGACCATTATTCAGATCTGATTGCAGTACAAATTTGATTGGAAAATGGGCAAAACCATGTGCACTGCAGGTGGGGCAGATGTAACATGTGCTGAGAGAGTTAAATTTGGGTGGGTTGTGTTGAAACTGATATCTAAATTGCAGTGTAAAAATAATGCAGCCAATATTTACCCTGCACAGAAACAAAATAACTCACACAAATCTAACTCTCTCTGCACATGTTACATCTGCCCCACCTGCAGTTCACATGGTTTTGCCCATATTGAGAACAAATTTGTACTGCGATCAGATATAAATAAAGGCCTGTGTGTGGCCAAATCAGTCCTTCTGGCATTTCCCAATAGTGCCAGTGGCCATTCCGCCATATACAGTACCATAGCAGCTTCTGAATAGTGGCCATCCACAATTATGCCAATGACAATGTAAAGTTATACCCAACACAGCCAGTAAAAGTCCCAATATTGTATATTTTTAAAGTGTGTTTGTAATACTTATTAGCGCAGCTATAATCTGAATCGTAATATCCCTTTGTATTCAATACATTCTGTTCTGTACAGCATTAGTTCTCAATTGTTTCAATGAGGAGATTTTGCTGTGTCCATTGGCATTTTAAGGATGAATCCTGTGACAGTCAATAGGGAGCAGAGAGCAGGCAGTGCTGTAATTGATAGCAATGCTGACTGTATCTCGTGTATTGATCCCCAGACACACAGACTTCACTTACCTCTCACTAGCTATTGGAGATCACGGAGAGGCAACATAAATCTTCCCTGTGGCTGAATGGCAGCACTGAGGAGCAGCCGCAGCAATTCACCAGTCTCTACTTACTGGTGAAATGGGGAATATAATGATCACATTTTCAATATAAGTAAAGTATTGTTTCTTTAATCAAGTCAACAGCACAGAAGACAAAAACAAAGTCACCACCAGCATGTCAGCCGTATTTCGCTGCACATTTGAGGGTTTTTTTTCTAAAGGCTTTGAGATACTTTATGATACAATGAATACTGTAAAATTCTCCTACAGTACTTGGAAACTTCATTAAGTAGATTACATTTTATGTTTTGCCCTCCAGTCATACAGTACATCCCACCTTTATTGTCAACAATTAACTTTAATGTAATACAAAATAATAAATAACAGCGGTAAAAAACAATTACTTGTCATTATAATTACCTAATGCTAATTGCAATTATATAAATTAAACATGAGATAGGATTAGCATCTTATTATCAATTATATCTGAATAATTTTCTTAATCAGCGTAACCATTATTAAATAATTGAATAACATCATGACATACTTTTACCCAGTGACTTTTAATGGTGAGGTGGAAAAAAGTTGGTTTTGCATCTGTCAGGAATCTTAGGTGCTACCCAGAAGCGCAGATTCCAGGAGCGCTGGTGGGCTGTGCACCTGTACCCCCAATGAGGATGTAACCTTTCTTGGCCAACAAGCCTGTAACCCCCCTGGGCAAGGGGCATGTAATTCCTCTGGGAAACAAGCATTAAACCCCTGACAAGGATCAAGTAAACCCACCTGGCAAGGACCGAGTAAACCCACCAGGCAAGGAGCAAGTAATCCCCTGGGCAATGAGCATGTAACCCCATCTAGGACATCAAGCGTGTAATCATCCATGGTAATGTGCATGTTATCTCTTGTGGCAACAAGAATGTAACTCCTGGCAATAAGCATGTACTGTAAACTGCACAATATGTACAAGGCATTACGGTGTGTAGTTTAACATGTAAAAAGGTATTACTGTGTGTGGGATAATATGTAATAGGCATTAAGGTTTGTGTGTCATAATATGTAATGAGCATATAACCGTATGTGACATAATATGTAATGGGTATTATGGTGTGGCATAGTGTGTGTAAGGGGCTCTACCTTGCACAGTGTGCCTAATGAGCTCTAGCTGGTGCAATGTGTGTAAGTGGCACTACTGTGTGGTGTAATGTGAATAATGGACACTACTGTGTGTTGTAAGGTGAATTGCAGGGGGACACCAACCACCCTAGCACCAGCCCTGTGCAAAACATCAGGAAATTTCAGTCTGAAGATAGCTGCACACAGAAGTTTTGTTCAGCTCAGCACAAGAGCTGCGCCACACAGTTACTGCCCAATATCACCACTTGTGCAAGGTCACATTGGGTGAAATTTGTCTGTTCAACTCTTGGCAGAGGTTCTGGGTCATTTGATGCTTTTAAATTGTTTTATTTATTAAAATTATTTATATAATGGACATGTATTACACAGCTTTTTAAAAAGAATATTCAGTCATCTAAATCACTGGTTCTCAACCTTGGTCCTCAAGGACCCCCAATAGTGCACGTTTTCCAGGTCTCCACACAGAATCACAGGTAGCTCCACCTATGATCTTTTAAAATGTGTCAGTGAATAATGAATGCACCTGTGCAACTGCCAGGAGACCTGGAAAATGTGCACTGTTGGAGGTCCTTAAGGACCGAGGTTGAGAAGCACTGATCTAAATGCTCCTGCTCCATAGTGCTTATAATTTTTATTCCTTATCATATGGGACCCTGCAACAGTAGATCTTATAATATATATTCCTTACGACGTGGACACACATACACATGGGGTTAAATTTCCATCAGAAGCCAATTAACCTATCATTATGGGCCTTATTCTGGTTCTTAGAGGCAAATTCCTTCTCAAATGGACAAAACCATGTGCACTGAAGGTGGGGCAGATATAACATGTGCAAATAGAATTAGATTTGTGTGAGTTATTTTGTTTCTGTGCAGGGAAAATACTGACTGCTTTATTTTTACATTGCAGTATAGATCTCACACAAAACCCCACCCAAATCTAATTCTATCTGCACATGTTATATATGCACCACCTGAAGTGCACATGGGCCCTTATTCTGATCGGTGCGGCCGGATCCGAATATGCGGACAGGACCGTGCATGCGAAACCCCGCCTTCCATACGGATCGCCAACTCCGTCCGTACGCGGTAATAAGCTGTCCGAACGGACCGCACGTGTATTTTTCATGGAATACGCCTCCTCCATCTTAGGAAACCTCCCCCATCATTCGATGGTCGCAGACCATCGAATGCAGGACCGAGTGGTCCACCAGCTCCCGCAACCTCAGACCACACGGACATTTTTCCGTGCAAAAGCAGGGATCTGGGCGGGCAGCTGACATCCGGCGATGTCATATGTCCGCCCCCTACACGTGCGTCACGGCCGCATTACCATACGTACGCCCAGCGTTTGCATGGGAACGCCCATGAAACGCCGGGCGTACGCATATGGTAATGAGCCCAAATAGCCCTTCAGGTCCCTCTCCACCCCCTGTTCGGAGTGTTCACATTTCATGCGGGATTTGGCCGTACGCCCCGCTCGCACATGCGCAGAGACGCCTCTGCCCATGCGCAGACACAAAACATCGGCGGTACGAACGCACGCGGATATTACCGCACCAACCAGAATAAGGGCCATGGTTTTGTCCATTAAAGAAGGAATTTGCCCATAAGAGTGAATCAGTATAAGGCCCTATGTCTTTTGGAGTGTGGAAAGAAACTAAAGAACCCAGAGTTATCCTATTCAAGAAAGGAGAGACTATATAAACTCCACACAAAGGGAGTTATTCTGGTTGATTCGCAAGGCCGCAAATTTGCAGCCTTGCAAATCCACCAAACCCCACCCGGCGTATGAACGCCCCCCGCCCAAGCTGCGAATGGATGTTTAGCATAAACATCCATTCGTATGCCTGCGGGTAACCTACCACATCTTTCGATGGTCGGCAACCATTGAAAGATGTGGAAGGTACACGCATATGTAAGTGACTTTTAAGTCACTTACATATGTGTGCATGCTGGCACGGATATGGGCGGGCAGCTGACATCCGATGATGTCATCTGCCCTCCCCCCGCTCCTGCGTCACGGCCTTATGGGAACGCCCATGGAATGCTGGGCGTTCTCATATGGTAATGAGACAGCCCGGCCCCCCCACCCTTCTCCGCCCTCCACACGCCGACATGGGTGCATACACCCGGTGAACTGAAAGTTTGCCGTGGGTGCACGTACCAAACGTCTGCACATGCGCAGAAACCCGCCTGCGCATGCACAGACGCGCAACATCGGTACTGCGTGCGAATGCACGCAGGACCAAACAAACTTGAATAACCCCGAAAGAGTGCTTAGGGCCTCAAATTAGCTCAAGAAGTCAGTGTTGTAAGGCACGTTCCAAATCTGATTATTGCTGACAACTAAGATCATTCTAGGACTCCAGAATTTGATAGGTAGAAAGATGCTGCTACTATTTATTTGGTTATGGATGGTGTAAATGTTAGCAGGACTGAGTTAAAAAATACACTGGTAGGTTTAATTTTGGATGTGTGCATGTGTTTTTGGCCAAGTAGTTCTATGGGGCCGATTCAGATCTGTTCGTACAGGTCAGAATTCGGCCCCTTTTTCAATGGTGAAGGGTCTGCGCATGGGCAAATATGTGCATGCGCAGACCCCCTTTGCAATTACACTCGCCGAGGCATTTGCACGGACAGGGGAGGTCCAGGTTTGGGCAGGATGGGCGCAGGGGGTGACATTTAATAGAATGCAATTTTTTCGCACTTTCAAAATCGCCCATTATCGCACTTTTTTAATATAGCAATTTTGCAGCAAATTCGCATATTTAATGAGGTGCTTATTACGGGAAGAAAAGTGCGATTTAGTGTGATAATGGGTGATTTTTAGGCATGCAAATGTGCGAATTTGAGGTAATGTGCGATTTTGTGTTTATAATTTTTTTTTTTTTAAACGGTGTGAGGTCCCCCCCTCCTGAGCATAACCAGCCCCGGGCTCATTGAGCCGGACCTGGTTCCAAAAATACAGGGGATAAAAAGCATAGGGGTCCCCCGTATTTCTGAAACCAGCCCCGGACTCTTGGACCAGTCCAGGTTCCAAAAATACGGGGGACAAAAAATCTGGGGGTCCCCCGTATTTTGAAACCAGCACCGGGCTCCAACAGCCCATGGTGTTATGCCACAGCCGGGGCACACTTTTTATATACGGTCCCCCGGCCGAAACATGAGCACCGTGGCTGGTCAGCCTTGGATGGGGTACCTTGAGGAGTGGGGACCCCCCCAATAAAGGGGTCCCCCCCCAGGCTTCACTTGTCCAGGGCTGAAGCCCGGGGCTGTCACCTGCATCCGTGGCCAGTGGACGCTGGCCTGATAGTGTAAAATCTCACATACCCCACACCATTTTTTTCCCAAAAAAAACCTTTAACACATTTTTTAACACAGGACCATGCACAGATCGCAATGATCTGTGCAGGGTTCTGGCCAATTCACCTGTCAGAACCTGGTCTAAATGTTTTGCGATTTTTTTTTTTAATACACATTTTCCTGAATTCGCATCTCATTAAATATGCGAATTGTATACTTTTCAATGGGAAAACATCTGGTTCAGCGGCGTAACTATAGCACCGCAGGCCCCGCCACCGCGGGGGGGGGGGGGGGGGGGGGGGGGGGGGGGGGGCGCTGTGCATGTGGGGGCGCCGGGGGCTCAGGTGCTATAGTTACACACCCCCCCAATCCCCCGCAGACTTACCTATCTCGCTGGTCCCGGCGGCTCCGTTCTTCTGCTGAGGACCACCACAAAATTCTCTGAAACTGTCTGCTGTATGGGGACGGCCATTTTGTGGTGGTCCTCAGCAGAAGAAGAACGGAGCCGCCGGGACCAGCGCGATAGGTAAGGCTGCAGGGGATTGGGGGGGGGGGGGGGGGTTTGCATGGGCGGAGGGGGATTGGGAGTGCTTGGCGGGGTGGCGGGGGGGCGCCCAAAACTTAGTTACGCCACTGATCTGGTTGCGAGTTCTGGTGCTACAGGTTGAGTATCCCGTATCCAAAATGCTCGGGACCAGGAGAATTTTGGATAACGGATTATTCCGTATTTCGGAATATTTTAATATTTCAATGATGTATTTTGAAGTATCTTGCATTTATGCTGTATAAACACATAATATACACACAAATATATTTTATTACCACATAAAATACACACAAATATATTTTAATTGTTCAAAAAACAAGGTTTCAAAACGTGAAACAAAATGTGTGTACTATCTCAGCACTGAATTTGAAGGCCAAGCAATCATTTTCTTGCACATATATAGTGCCAGTTACATATCATGTCACCAGTAGTGCTGTTACAAATGTCCCCAGTGAGTTCTTAGCAAAAAAAAAATTTTTTTCACTTTCTGGAATGTCCGTATTTCGGAATAATTCGGATAACGGATATTCGGATACGGGATACTCGACCTGTACTAAAAAACGCACTTTCAGAATATGCGAATTCGGGGGAAAAAGGCCAATTTCGGCCGTTTTAGCGAATTAAATCGCAAAAATCTAATTTTCGCATTTCATTAAAAGTCGCCCATGATGTTAGCAATCAGCGGCGGCAATAAAAGTCAGTTTACACTGACCTTTATTGCCAAAGGGGAGAGTGTATGTTCTTGAACACATCTCCTTGTATGCTAGCGAGGGGATGCGGATGTTTGGCTGGGCGCAGCCCAGCAAATAGGTCGGAATCAGGCGCTATGTTTCTATAGCAACATATGTGAACAGCTTTATAATAATAAAGCATTGTTAAACCATGAAATCTGTACCGAAACAGCCATGTGTTGATCTTTGTCAAGCCCCAATATATAAACAGAAATTAAAACAACATAGAATGTATTTTTATTCTCTATTATATTTTCCTACGTTACCCATTAAGGCCCTTAGTTTGTGTCCAAAATGTACATGGAAAAACGTGTACTTCCATGTATACGTTTAGTAATGCGGCTAGTTCAGATGTAGTTGGTATTGCCATTGCTGTTGCTTACATAGAAGCAGCAATGATCGCACTAATATGGTAATTAATGCAGCTGGAGACATTACTGCCTCCACATTACCGATCCAAACTGTACCCAAGACCATAGTATCGTATCTTCCCTGGCACCACATGCCAGCTGCGTGACCCATGTGGTTGCACAAGTCGGCACTCCAAGTCCTACACTCCAACGCAATGGCAGTGATGTGCCTCTATTTGGAGAAATGTACACTGTCATCACACACCTCCCCACCCCCAAAACGGCATCAGACTGTCAATTATAGGTCCTGCATATGTGCAAAATACAGATAATTGGTGCTTTGCTGCATGTAAAGCAACTCCAACCGCATCGGAATTATTTCTCTGACAGGCGTATGTCATAAAAAAAAAAAATCACCCATTTTAAAATACTGTTCCAATCATAATGGCCTGTATGTACAAGGTGGTAATTTGCTGGTCCAAATGTGATTGTGCACATATTGTAATTGTTAGATTTAAAGTGGCAATTAATTGTAAAGCAAATACAACCTAGTTTTTTTTCAACTAATTGCCACTTTAAATCTTGTGCCAATCTCTCTGAAATTCCACTGGGACCAGAAAATTGCAGCCTATTACATAGGGGTCAATAAGTCCTGTGTGTGGAGTTACTCAACAATATTCTCATTAGGAAATTACATTACTGATATGTTCTCACAACAAATCATTTAAGGAAACCATCTTTATATAAAAGAGGGTGAACCAATCACAACAATTTCATCCCTCTCTCTCAGATTTCTATTGGGCAGCATATGGGCTCATGGCTAGGAGGAGAGGGTACAGCAATAAAGTGTTTTCTTAGTTGCTAGTGCATCTCTAACATATGTTAGGCTAATACAGTTTTCAACTTGATGGAAGAATAACAGAATGATAACAGAAGAGCAAAAAATAATAATGTCTTACTGTATGTGGATTGTAACTTGAAGACAATTTATTCCAAGTTTGAAAAGCAGAGAATAATGGAGGTATATGAATGAACCAGAGGAAAGGAACACAATATTCCATAAACCAAATTATATATGTCTGTTTCATTAATGCTCTAGCCCAGATCTCCCAGCCAGAAGACTTGAATGATCATAGCATTCTGCTGTGCGTCTCCCTCCACTATGCACATCTGTTCTGTCTCTGCTCTCTCTAGTGGTCTAATCGTGTCTGAATCATGGCATCATCTCCAGCTCACAGCTTCCTGATGGAGGGGGACTATATCACAGCAGGGAGTCACCAGGAGAAAGATGTGTCTAACAGGATAAATCAGTCTTATTGTGGTTTATGGTCATTTTAGGAAGCCTCTTTCAGCTGTGCATGGAAATATTTAAGACACTATAAATACTCTCCTTGTGCATCAATCAGACTTGAGGAAATGGTAAAGTAGCATACATGATAAGATATCTAATTTATTACACATACATTTAATATGCAATGGTAGTGTATATTGGTTCCATTATTGTAATAACAATGATCACAGAAGGATTTTAATAAGTTGTTGCTCAATTAATCGATTTGCAATCATACATTGCATAGCCAACTCAGTGCACACTTCTATTATATGTAATATCTTTGGAGAAATCAGAATATTTAGCACAGAACATCTGACAGAATACATACAGATATAGAGTGTGGGAAATATATTGGAATATCTATAAAGAGGTTTATGTTCATGTGAGCACTGAATGGCGCAAAAATGATGAATGTTCTCTTGGCCTGCATTCATGATCTTTTCAGCATACACTCTTAAAGCATGTGTAGTACACAAAGGCAGAACTCTGGGAGGCAATGGAGTCATCTGCCGCCGGGCTCCTGCTCCCAAAGGGGCACCTCTCCCTGGATGTTTAAATCAGTTATTTAAAAGCCAACGATATTGCTTCTGTGGCTGAGTTCTGAAATGTATATGTTCGACCGATCTTCCTGTCTATCTATCTATCTATCTATCTATCTATCTATCTATCTATCTATCTATCTATCTATCTATCTATCTATCTATCTATCTATCTATCTTTCTTCTGAACAGAATATATATATTTTATATAAGGTTATATAGGGTTGTGTGTGTACGTATGTGTGCGTGTATGTGTGTGGGGGGGCACCAATATCTTGCCTCCGGGTAACTGGAGCAAACGTACGCCACTGGTAGTACAGCAGTGTATTCTCCATACAGTTCAGTTCTGGTTAAGCTACTTAAATCCAGCTGAGGCAGAATACTGTATATCATGGACATAGGCACTACTATTAGGCAGCTGCCTAGGGCACCGGAGATGGGGTGCAACTGAGTCTGCCAATCACATCATTAAGGATGGCTATGAGGAAGACATCCTTGTTGTACTTAATGCAGGTGGCAGCTGAGAAACTTCTGAGATGCCACCTCCACACTTTCACTTGGTGGGGCTGGAAAGTGGGTATTAGTGCAGTGTGGGGTTGAGAGGGTGTGTGTGTGTGTGTGCTAGATTGAAGTTTGCCTTGGTGCCAAGAAGCCTTACACCAGCCATGTGCACAGAAGAACATGAATTTTTGTACATACTATAGTCCACTTCTCTAGCATAAATAATGCTGACATATTACTATCATATTATAGTGCATCCGGGAAGTATTCACAGCACTTCACCTTTTCTACAGCCATATGTCAAAAGGAAAAACTATGAAATCACATGTACATAAATATTCACAGCCTTTGCCATGAAGCTCAAAATTGAACTTGGGTGCACCCGGTTTCCACTGATCATCCTTGAGATGTTCCTACAGCTTAATTGGAGTTCACATGTGGTAAACTCAGTTGATTGAACATAATTTGGAAAGGCACACAGCTGTCTATATAAGGTCCCACACCTCTGACTGTGTATGTCACAACAAACCAAGAATAAAGTCAAAGGAATTGTGTTGAGGCACAAATCGGTGGAAGGGTACACAAAAATATCTGCTGCTTTAAGGTCCAGATGAGCACAGTGGCCTCCATCATCTGTAAATGGAAAATGTTTGGAACCACCTGTCCAGCTGTCGAAACTGAATGAACTGGGGAGAAGTTAGTCAGGGAGGTGACCAAGTTCCCAATGGTCACTCTGTCAGAGCTACAGCATTCATCTGTGGAGAAAGTAGAACGTTGTAGAGGCATCATGTTTGGAGGAAACCAGGCACCACTCATCACCAGGCCACTACATACTGTGGGGATTTTTTTCAGCAGCAGGAACTGGGAGATTAGTCAGAGTAGAGAGAAAGATAAATGCACCAATGAACAGAAAATCTTGGATGAAAACCTGCTCCAGAGTGCTCTTGAGCTCAGACTAATGCTGGGTACACACCAGGATGACAGGGGTCCGATCCCATCAATCTAGATCCAATTCCGACCAATTGGATGTAGATTGTGTGGTGATTGGGCCCTTTTCTGTCCTGGTGTGGACCGATACTGATCCGATGCGTGGTCCCGCAGGTCGGTCGGTCGTTATTCAGATCCTACCTGCAGCAGGTAGGATCTGAAGAACGACTATACAGCTGGGTGCGGGTCGCCATCGGATCAGACCCGCTCACGGTGCACATCGTGAGCGGGTCGTGCCCCCCCGCATCATCGTGAGCGGGTCTGAAGAAACACTGACGACCCGCTCACAATGTGCATCGTGAGCGGGTTGTCGTGGTGTGTACCCCACATAAGGCAACGGTTCAGCTTTCAGCTTCAGGACAACTCTGTGAATGTCCTTGAGTGCTCCAGAGCCCAGACTTGAATCCGATTGAACATCTCTGGAGAGATCTGAAAATAGCTGTACACCAACACTTCTCATCCAACATGATGGAACTTGAAAGGTGCTGCAAAGAGGATTGGGGAAACATCACAAAGATAGGTGAGCCAAGCTTGTGGCATCATATTCACAAAGACTTGAGGCTGCAATTGCTGACAAAGGTGCATCAACACAGTATTGAACAAATGCTTTGAATACTTATGTACAGGTGATTCTTAGTTTTTTATTTTTAATAAATGTGCCCAAAACTTTTTTCACATTGTCATTATGGGGTATTGTGTATAAAATTTTGAGGGGAAAAATTATTATATTCCATTTTGGAAAAAGGCTGTAACATAAAATGTGGAAAAAGAAGCGCTGTGAATACTTTCCGGGTGCACTGTATACAGCCTCCATATTAGTATAGATTTCTAAGACCTACACACTCCTAAAACATATGATGACATAAATATTTTGTAAACTTTTCTTAACTATTATTAACAATCTTTTTTCTACTTCCTCACTATTCTAAATAATCTGACAATCCCTTTGAATATTAAAAAAAAAAAGGTACTCTTTACTTAGAAGGGCGCCCACGATTTTGATCGTGGGCATCGTTAGTAAAAAATCTCGGGCATCTCGGGGATTGAATGCACTAAAAAATCGGGTGCGATCAACCGACGAGATGCCCGAGATTTCCCATAGGGAACAATGTTAAATGTCTCAATTGACCCGATTTTCCTGTTCAATGCCTCAATTGACCCGATTTTTCCATAGGAAACAATGTTAAATGGGCCACAGAGGCCAAATAGGCACCCTGAAGTGTATTATGGCCACCCGAATTGTTAACGCCACCCCACGATCAACGTCAACCTGATGCGTGGCGAGCGCAGCGAGCCCGCGAGGGGCGGCGGTACGCGTCCTACGACCTTTTCATACCCCCACTATCCACGTCGGCGTGGAGTTGAGAATAGAAAGTGTGGCGAGCGCAGCGAGCCACCGAGCCCGAAGCGTGGCGAGCGCAGCGAGCCCCGTGAGGGTACGCGGACAGCTGTGAAGCCCGCGAGGGGACGCGGATACCTGTGAAGGTATCCGTGTGCGCTCGCCACGCTTCGGGCTCGGTGGCTCGCTGCGCTCGCCACACTTTCTATTCTCAACTCCACGCCGACGTGGATAGTGGGGGTATGAAAAGGTCGTAGGACGCGTACCGCCGCCCCTCGCGGGCTCGCTGCGCTCGCCACGCTTCGGGTTGACGTTGATCGTGGGGTGGCGTTAACAATTCGGGTGGCCATTATTCACTTCAGGGTGCCTATTTGGCCTCTGTGGCCCATTTAACATTGTTTCCTATGGAAAAATTGGGTCAATTGAGGCATTGAACAGGAAAATCGGGTCAATTGAGACATTTAACATTGTTCCCTATGGGAAATCTCGGGCATCTCGTCGGTTGATCGCACCCGATTTTTTAGTGCATTCAATCCCCGAGATGCCCGAGATGGGCGCCCTTCTAAGTAAAGAGTACCAAAAAAAAGATGTGTACTATTTGATAACTAGTGATGTCTAGAAGATACTTTCTTACTCTCCCAGAAGTTATGGGAGACTCACGCTTTTTGGGAAGTCCCCTGCATCCCTGGAAGAGTAGGCAGAACTCCCACATCCCACCTGCTTCCTAGTGAAGCAGGCAGTATAAGGGGATTACAGTACACCCAGGATATACAGATCCTGATTTTATAATGATTACGGTAACTACATTACCCTGAATGGTACACACGAACACAGCGGCGTAGCTACGTTTTGGGCGCCCCCCCGCCGTTAGGGGGGGCGCCCCCCGCAGCCCATTCAAACCCCCCCAATCCCCCGCAGCCTTACCTTTCGCGCTGGTCCTGGTGGCTCCGCTCTTCTGCTGAGGACTACCACAAAATGGCCGCCCCCATACAGCAGACAGTTTCAGAGAACTGTGTGCTATATGGGGGCGGCCATTTTGTGGTGGTCCTCTGCAGAAAAACGGAGCCGCCGGGACCAGCGAAATAGGTAAGCCTGCGGGGGATTGGGGGGAGGTTTAACTATAGCACCACAGCCCCCGGCGCCCCCATATTCACAGCGCCCCCCCCACGGTGGCGGGGGCTGCAGTGCTATAGTTACGCCAGTGCACGAACATCCCAAATGCAATTGCAATGATATATAACAAAGAATCACAGGTCCAACACTCCAACCACAGGTAAAACACTCTATCACAATTGCACAGTCTCTGCGACACAAACTAGCCATCAGTGTTATGGTCTTCTCCTGCTACTAGCAATAAATTATAGTATAGCCTAATCTTAGTAATCTAATCGCTTCTTCAAAGGCAGAGTTCAATGCTTCATTACAGAAATGATCTAAATAATAGTTACAGGTTATATAGACAAACGTATGATGCAATATCAAAATAATAAAGAAACCATTGAATTAATCAGCTTTTCTGAGGCTGGGGGAAGCAGCACGAAAATTAGGTCCAGACTTCAATTTAGAATTATTTCCACAAGTCTCCCACCCCATAGTGATGTCATAAACAAGTCCCTGATGATTAGCTGACCAGTTAATTAATCATAGGTCTTTGCCAAGACAATCCATGTACCTTTTAACCTAAGTACAAATAACTGTATATTATATAGCCACAAGATAATCACCATCATTTAAGCTGTAAAATCATTAGACTATAGTACATAGTAAATAATACTGCTCTGGGTTATTTTATAGATTACATACCTCATTTCTCACGACCCACACATCATAGGGACTCTCATATCACACCTGACTTGTGTACAGACTTCACACAAACACACACACATATATATATATATATATATACCCAAAACACAATGAAATTAAGATATATTTAATCAGATTTCTGTTTGAATACACGAGACAGACCTCACATACCTACAGTATGACCCTATTATTCTATACAGTAATGACACCACTTTGTGTTATGCAAGATAGAAATGCTGTATTTTTCATAGGACATGTACAGCCCACTGCACTGCTCTGTAATCTTGTGAATCAATGAGTCGCTCATTCACTGACACTGCCAGCTCATCGGAATGCTGGTGGCACTGGTAATTTACTAATAAGCCCAGAGACAGTGTATGAAATGAGGGTGTGATTTATGTATGCATGCCTATGGGTACTGACAAGAACTAGCAGCATCTTAGTATTGAGGAACACATCTACTGTATGTTGCATTAAATTTCTGTTTTTGCAATTCATTCCTTCAACAATAAAGTATTTAGATAAAGGCTCACAGTAGTAAAATAAATCTAGAATAGGTCATTATGGGCAGAGGCGTAACTACAAAATCCATGCTCCTCCCACCGGAATTTTGGCAGACAGCCCCTCTCCCCCAGTAAATTCAACCCCCTCTCCCTCAGCCCTTGCCGTGGCCGGGACCCCAACATCTACTTGTCTGTGGTCCCGGCGCTTCTCCTGGCTCTTGCCAATGAAAAATGACATTCACAAAATGACTGCCCCTATCAGCAGACCGTTTTTAAGGTGTCTGCTGTGAGCGGGCGGACATTTTGTGGTAATTTTTCATTAGGAGCAAAAGCCAGGAGGAGCACCAGGACCGCAGACCAGTAGATCTGTGGGTCCCCCCCCAGCGGCAAGCAGGGGGGGTGGGGGTCAAGACAGGTTTTGGTGGCAGTGCGTGCAGAGATAGACCCTGGCGCCCAAAGTTACTCTGCGCCTCCCCTTCACTGTGGGGTCTGTTGGGCTATTGATACACCACTGATTATGGGGCATAAACATCCAGCCAATCAGCTCCACATATATACAACCAGAGGTGTCAGAACATTTTTATGTTGGGTGCAACATATCAGACTTTGGCACCCACCCCCCCTTTCCAACATGCCTGCTGTCACACTGATGCTGGGATGTCTCTGGGGATTAAAGGGCTCAAACAGTGGCTGTCCTGTCATCTCTAAAGCCACCTGCCTGTGAATGAGGATGGCCCCAGGCAAGTGTACCCTCTCAGTGGTCCTGGTCAGGTTGTTGGTAAGTTATAAATCAAAGCTCAGCCTCCCAACCACCAATCAGAGGTTACGTTTGAGAGCAGGGAGGTGTTCGGTGGGCGTACATTCTTTAATTCCTTTAGCTGAGGCAGGTAGGGTGTGGCTCTTGGTGTCACCTCTTATGGTGAGGGTGACACCTGGGTTTGGACCGCACCCCTTGCAGATGGTCAGAGACTGTGCATTATATTATACATATTAATTACTGTTATAACCACGGGAGGTGTTGTATTGTATTGTGTTTTATTATTACATTAAGAATGGACCCTGTATAGTTAAGCACCACTTGATTCTTGGGGCCCGATTCAGACCTGCTCTCTAGGCTGCGTATATTTGGAGCCAAGCAAGCAGGTCAATACCACCCCGGTGAATGCACAGCTTCAACGCCACCCTAAATCCCTCGCTATGGTGTGAGCAAATGTGTATGCATACACATCCGCTCCCATGCGCCCGCACAGGAGAAACATCACTCGATGGTTACTCCCCAGCAAATTATTTTTCCTCTGTTCGCTTCTGAAAGTGGGCAGGACTTACTTTTCAGATGGGCGGGCAGGCGCTAAATTGGCGTCATGCCTGATGTCCACAGGTGTCCGTCTAGCGCTTCTATGGGTGCGCCCACCGGTTTTGTGGACATGTCCAGGAAACGTTGGATGTCCACCCTGGAGCGACCCCTGCCTGTCAATCAGGCAGCGAGGGCCCTGGTGAATGAAAAATTTGCTAAAGGCGCCCCCTGTGGGGGAATGCACATGCGCAGCCACAACTGTGATATGGACATGGACCCTAACGAACAGGTCTGAATTGGCCCTTTGGTTCCATACTTACTACATCTGCCCCTATGTTTATGTTTTGATAAACATGGAGACTTTTTGTGTAATTCATTTGGCTGAAGAGTAGCACACGTGCCATGGCAACAAGTTATTTGCCCAGGAATAACAACACTAGTACAGTATGCAGCATTACATTCTGCCTGTCACCTGGGAACACTATTGAACTAATGAACAACACTAGGGAAAAACTGTCAGTTAATAAGACATTCCCAATGTGTGCTATCAATACAAATATACAGTAAGTATAAGGTATGGGAGCATAACACTGCTGTAAATGACTTATCTTAGAGTACGTAGAATACACAAGGGAATTTTTGTAGGTCACTGTTACAGTACATTCTCTTCTCTAAAGCATTGTTGACTGTAGTGTGTGTTGCATACATTTCTGCCACTTGCTGTAATGCTCCACTTCAGACAGAAGTTTTATAGCAAACACTTATTTAGACGCACACTGAAGGAGGACTCCAGGCATATTCTTCTTTTTATTTAAAGGTGGGCTATTCCCACTAGGGATTGCCATTGCTGCCATTGTCATCATTGGTTGCCATCGATGGCAATAGTGCAATTGGCTATCGATAGTGGCATATTATGCAATGATTCAAGACTGAGATGCTTTGCGCTGCTGGGTGAATGAATTGCTGAGTGTATCTGCTGAATAGCATATTATGCAATGGATGTCCATTGATGTTTTTACCTATTGATGGTCATCCATTTTCTTTGGTTGATTGGCCTGTGGGCCAATCAAAACATGGGGGTTGGGCTTCATGGGTGTTGGAGTGGCTATGCTCCATGTCCCAGACCCTTGGGGAAAAAAAAAATATTTTGTGGCACTTATATCAACGAGATGTATCTATGAGGATTACTTAGCTCACAAGTTTCCTTTGAAGACCTGGTGATTCCTTGTAGGGGTCTTCCTCATCGTCCTCAAGTTCCCAATTAAATGGTTATGTAAAAAAAAGGATTATGTAAAAAAACGGGAATTGGGAACGTGAGGACCGATGAGGAAGACCACTACAAGGAATCACCAGGTCTTCAAAGGAAACTTCAGAGCTAAGTATTCCTCACAGATACATCCCATTGATATAGGCAAAGCGCCACTACACTATACTACCTTCTTTCTTGAATCTATCCTTGCGAGTTAGGGATCTTACCCACAGTATAGTGAGGCAGCTGCCTCAAGCGAAGCACCAAAGTGTTTACCATCACCCTTTCTCGACCATTTGGTTCTTCCCCATCGATGGCAAAACTATTCTACATCAACCATAAACCATTGATGATTTCTAATCATCAATGGCTATCCCTCATTTACAAACATTTGTAAAATTGTCCCCATTTGTTTACTGGGGCAGTCACCTCTACATAACTGCTCTAAGTCACAGTGTTTGCGGAATGTTTATACTAAATAATTACAGTAAAGGGCCCCCATACACTAGAACGATTTTGCACCAATTTCAGCCAATTACAACCTTTCGGGTTGATATATCATCTGTAAAGTGTCACGTCGTATGTGTTTTCCATCCCATCCAATGCGCAGTCCCGTGAGTGTCGGATAGGAGCCCCGTGATCGGTCATACTGCACCACTGATTTATCGGATTGGGATGGAATAGGATGGAAAAAGAAGTGCTTTTTGTTCATGCGATATATGGCAGGAAGTTTGACATTTCCAGTCCCTCTAGCCCCCTAAACCTGCCCATCAAATATAACTTATAGTACAACTGTATACCATAAGATATATCGCATGCAAGAATTACACAAAAGTATAAATCGGATGGAATGTTCAAGGGAAATTCCATCTGACTTCAGGGTCAGACATATCCTTGTAGTGTATGGGACCCTTAAGTAATAGTAATTTATGAAAGTACAAAGCATTCACATTATTAAAGCAATGGGGGTCTTTAGAGGGATATATACGGATGATTGGGGTTCAGGATGCCAGCAGTCAGAATTATAACGCTAGCATTCCGAAGGAGGGTCAGTTAAGAATACTTATCTTCCCCCCCACCAATACTTGTTCAATACTTATTTAACCCACTGTATAGAAATGTACATTGGCAGCTGTATTTATAACAACTGTATAACAGTATTTTATATTCAAATGTAAAAGTGATGCATATAATTAAGCAAGTGTTGATGTTGACTCACTCTCATGAATAAGGACAGAAATGAGGGTAATTGAGTAAGGTGTAAATGTATTACAGATCAGTTTTAGATTGATTTAAAAATCAAAGTTGTAAATATCGACTGCGTGTTTCAGAGACAAAATTCCATATTTACTCAAAGTCAATTTAAAACCAATGTCGATGTTGGTCAATGTTTTTTCAATGAGTGTAAAGTCAATCATTTTTTTTTCTTTTCCATTGAGAATTGACTGTACATAGACATAAATATTGACCACAAATCAGCTACCACTTCCTGCTTCTTTTCTATTGGAGGAGTCATACTACATGCAATAAGCTGCTGTAGTTTCTCTAATTGTGCTTACATGTCTGACGGTGAGGCATCTGTGATGGTTTCTTACATCTCCCATAGTGGGGCATTTGAGCAGCGCACATACAGCGCATGTGCAGAATGCATTCTGCGCATCACACAGAGTGCCCCCTAAGCCATTACATTCATTGACATGCACTTTGGAGATTGCAGCTGTGATTATGCATGCTGAGGATGCGCAAAATATGCTGCAGCCCAGAAAAGTAGAAAGATGGCTACCAGAGCCATGTGAAATGCACAATAACTGCGTACTCATACCCAGCACACATGCAGATTCTTCCATATTTGTCAGCTTGAGAAAATCAGCATGACATCCGAGCCCGCCACACGCCCCCGACATGCACCACTCCGAGTGAACGGCCCGGCCACAGTGTAAATCAGAAATGCACAGGTGCAAACACGACCATCGGTGCAGTGGCCTATTGCAGTTCACTGCGAGTGAACATGAATCAGCCCCTTTGAGTACAGATTACCAGGCACGGTCAGTGACATGTCCCAAACACGGTCATGACATACCTGAGTTTTTGCCACCATTCCCCATCACCGCCCACCAATGGTGCTTATTATTATGTACAGTGAGAATCATATGCATGCACAATTTACAGATAATCACTCAATTGCATATAAATCTGCTTATAGGCCCTTATTCCGGTTGACTCGCTCTTTTGCGGGAATTCGCAATGTGAACTGATGTTTTGCACATGCGCAGCAGCATTTCTGCGCATGTTCATAAGCTGGGAGCAGGCAAACTCGGCACTAAATCTGTTCGCAGAGTGCACACCTTTCGAGCAGGGGGTGGAGAGGGGCGTGGGGTCCTGGGCAGTGCCATTAGCATATGTGAAAACACTGGGCATACACATACTAATGAGTTTGTGACGCCCGTGCAGGGGGGGGGGGGGATATAATTGGATGTCAGCTCCCCGCCCAATTCCCTGGAAATCTACACGCATATGTACGAGTGGTCTGGACCACCCTTACATATGCCTGTGCTTTCAGCATCATTCGATGGTCGGCGACCATCGAAAGATGGTGGAGGTTCCCACTGGCATGTGAACAGATGTTTATGTAAAATATCCATTCGCATGCCGGGCGAACGAACCCGGCGTGTGAAGGGGGCGAGTCTACCACTACTCGCAGGTCGGGTTATGGATGACTCACAAGGGTGCAAATTTGTGCCCGAGTGAGTCAACTAGAATAAGCAAAAATGAGTTTTCAGCCAATTGCATGTTATAGAAGTGAAACAGATCTGTTTCAGACATGTCCAATAACTTTAGTGATTTTGTTTTCAAACCTACTGTTAGTAAATGTGAGATTTTGTATTCAAAATTTGGGAAGATCTCGGCTAAATGGATAGATTCTCCACATTTCCCTTAACCTAGGTACTGGTGTCTAAGGCGGTCGCCCCAGGTGCTGATTATTGTCCCTGTATCGTTTACTTTAGTCAGCCCCTGTCAATTGGCAGGTGCGGTTCTTAAGCTGTGTACACACGGGGACGATAGGGGCTATAATCGCTGGGAATATGGTCGCAGGCGACCATATTGCCAGTGATGGAAGTCCATATTGCCAGTGATGGAAGTGTGCCCCGGCGATAAATCGCCGGGTGCGCGCTCCCGTTTTCAGCCCCATTGTAATCGCTGGTCGCAGGAACTTGCTCCTGCGACCAGCTAATTACCTCTGCAGCTCCCCCGGCAGAGGTTCCCTTTCATCAGCGACCATCTCTGGTCGCTGATGAAAAGGAGACACTGGGCAATACATTGCTCAGCAATGTATTGCTAGCAATATATGGCTGAGCAAAATATCTCCCCTGTGTGTGTATGGGGCTTTACTATCCAGAGAAATGTTGATAGATTCTAGTAAATTTCACCTGAAGTATCTTAGGAGAGACAGTACTAGTAGCTGGGAGTGGCACTCACATGGGTGAATTGAACTGATGTCGTTAACAAAACAAATACATTTTCCAATAGTCCTCCAATGGATTGGTTTGTATGATACCCAATTCCCACACTTTTAGAGAGCTTTGCCTGAGCTGAAGGGCGATTTCTATAATAATATCCTGTTGTGTCATCACACATGAGGATTCTTTCAATATAAATATACAGTGGCCCTCATTCTGATTGACTAAACGCCACCCTCATGAATGCCGGCCCATCGCACGGCGATTTCCCCACACGCATGCAAATGGATGTTTAGCATAAAACCCGTGTCTGCAGGGCTGGTGTAGAGGGGTATTAGTTTTCAAAATTGACCAGAAAAATTGCTCATATGTGAAGCATCTGCTTCAATGATTGGTTATTGCAGTGTAAACCATAACTACCAGGCTGTGCACTACTGTAACAGATTGCAGAGCAGTTAGCAGGTGTACCACCAAATCATGTCATATGTGTAAAATAGGCTGTAAGAATTGTATCAATATTATAGCTAATCCAAGTATAAAATGCACAGAGATTGAAGGGTGCGTTGCGCGTTCACTTGTCTCATCTATGTACAGGAAACAGCTTCAGTGATTCTCTAACAAAAACACAGTACTGTCTTGCTTCCACAGCATTCCTGTGTTCTCCACCAAAATGAGCCTTTGCTTCCCATAGCCAGCAGGATTACTGTACACCTGCTAGTGTTAACCTCATGGTTGCTGGAAGTCCTCCAAAGACTTTTGAGGTTAATACTGATGATGATCAGCTGTCCTGGTCACATTGCTCTTAATTTCAGCTGTCCATTCATTGCAGCTGGTGTTTAGCGAACCCAATCCTTGGTCTACTATTATATATTTTAACATTGCAGATTACTTTCTGAGGATATTAATACAGGGATTTCCACAAACAAAGCAGACAGATAGTAAGCCATAAGACACATCCGTTCTGCTGAACTGAAGAAGTTAAAAGCATTGATTTTTGCAACCCCCATGCTACTGTAATAGTCTCCCCTGCGTGCAAGTCCTCGCTGGCCAGACCTAGAGCATCATGCACTGATCCTGCTAACTGCTGTGTGCAGAGCCTGCGTGGCTGTTGCTTTTGTTGCTGGAAAGCAGGGAACAGCGCCACTTGCTGCAGAGAGCTCAGCCCAGACTGGTGTGAGGATGGCTTCTGGCTTCCAGGCTCTGGCACGGTGATCTGCAAGCTGAGTCCCGGAGGGAGGCAAAGGAAGAGGTACTAGCAGGCGAGCTGTGATCCCTCACTTTGCATGTCACTATGTGAATGGGATGCAAGACTCAACCTTTCCTCTCTGGAAGATCATTTCCATAGTAACCTGCCAAAGGGTTTTTGCACTTGAGAAACCTGGGATAAACAGCACCTGCAATGGCATCTATCAGGTACCTAAATGCTTTCTTTTTATTCCCTGCGATTGCAAGCAAAGACGTTGAGTGCATCTATGTGAATTGCACAGGCTGCTCTTTCTGTAGCTGTGCAGAATTGTTTCTGGATTTCTTGAGATTGTATGAGTAGCTTGTGTGGCCTCTGTGTTGTATATAGGCAGGGGTAATGCTATGATCGGGCAATTTCTGGGCTGCCAAGTCAAGCACTGAAAGGGTTACTGGAAGTGATGGGTGGGTGTGTGTGCCTGTGTATTGTTGTGTGGTCTGCATTTGCACATCTGTGCAGGGACTTGCATGTCATGCTGTGGTGGTAACACTGTCATGTAGCTTGCACTTCCAAGGGGATCCGGCACACTAGGCTTTTCAGCTGCTGATTATGAAGCATGTGATGCTATGTTAGTGCCCAGTGTCTGCTTGATCTCACAAGCACATGCTGGATGTGTGGCTGGAACCCATTCTCTGTCCTGTCATTGCTGTTCCTACACCAGCCTGCTATTGATCTACAAGAGAACATTAGTAATTAATCATCAGGCATGCACACACAGTTCATACCAGTTCTCTGATACTACATTTATCCAAGGTGTATACAATCCAATAAAATAGAAATCAAATAAAGAGGCGTACAATGTTCATTGGAATTGTGTGTTACTGATGCTTTTCTGGTAACATCAGCTGAGGCATATTTCTCTTTATTTTAGATTAAAACCATTGTTGCTGAGCATTCTCCTCCCCTCACACTGGAGCTGACAAAGCGGATTGTCACACACCTTTTGTCTAATTTTACTGGCACTCACAATATACAGTAAACCTCTGTTATGCTAGAATGTGTTTGCAAAATAATAACACTGTCACTGTTACCGCTCTGTGCTGGGAAATGAAGTCATTTTATGATGTCACTATTCAGTATAAAGCCACAAGGACAGGAAGGTTAGCCCAGGTATGAATACAAGGAATTGTTTCAGAATGTACCGTCATTTTACTGTTTAGTATACAATGGCACTGAGCTAAGAGGAATGTATAATTATGGGAAGGTACAAGAGGACCACAAATAAAGTATGAGCTGAAATATTGCATCTAGTAAAAAGGCTTTTCTAAAATAGGGGGTGGTATTGTGTGTGTGTGCTTGCTGGCTGGCTGGCTCACATGGCCAATCGTCAGGTATTTGTGGCAGTCATTCAAGAGTGACACCCCGGTGGATCATGAAATACTAAACCGATAGTCAAAATTCTTATTCAAAAGAAATAATTGTGTGTTTATTATATTAGGACAACCTGCATATCAATATGGATGAAAGACTTTATCCAGGCTTATGGGTGGCAATATAGCACTAACAGCAGGCAATTTCATGTTCTAGCCAAACAGTTCAGTTTTACCATTTATTTACTGTATATGTTGTAACATCAATATTCTCTTTTGTGGTTTACAATTACGTTAAAATACACTGACACTGGAAAAGGTTTTGAGGGAAATTTAATAGGATGAGAGATTCAGAAAGTGAGAGATTTGGTAAGAAGCTCCAGATTTTTTTAAAGCGGCAATCATTTACACTGCAAAATCAAACTGTTTTTTTTTTTTTGCAGTGTAAATGATTGCCGCTTTAAAAAAACTGGAGTTTCTTACCAAATCTTTCACTTTTTGAATATCTCATCCAATACACCACTTGGTGTCTTCAAACCTGGTTATATGGGGTGTGGTCTATAAGTAACAAAACCTAGGTGAAAAAATTTAATTGATCAGAAATGCTCTAATTTACTTTGTACATAGATGTTTTTACAGACAATTATACCTACAATCTATCATTACTGAAAAGTTACTGTAATGTATGCAGTTGTGTGTAGTCTACCTTTGCTGGATATGGATAGAGAGATCTATGAAGACAGTGATTGGAGGTAGGAGCACATTGGGATTGGTGGTAGTATGTGTACTAAAAACTGTCACAACCCAAAGTGAAAGTAAAACCGGTTACAGCCCAAAGTGAAAGTACATTTCAGAAGCCGTCATATTGATGGTCTTTTAACTAGCGAGTAATATTCACCATGTTAGGAATGTCAACAGATTTGTCCCCCTGGGCCAGAGGGTGAGGGTCATTGCATTATATGCTCTATAGACATAACTGGTAATACATTTGCATTTGTGAGAATGCACTGACATATTTTGATGTTGCCTCTCTTATGAACTGCAGTTGATTAATTTGGTCTGTCGAAAACCTTAAATTTTATCATGTGCATTATATACTATTTACCATTTTGTGATTTTTTTTTTTTTTAAACTTAAGTTTTTATGGCTGCATATTGCATTGCCAAAAAATCTGTAGTAGTTTCACCCAAATACTGTATATGTAAATCATGTCTTCTCATACTTGGCTCCCTTGTGATGCTCTAGTAATGCTGTCCCTGCGCATGTGCAGGATGCCAGCAGTGGTTCGCACAAGCCCAATCGGGCAGGGGGGGTTGAGTTAAGCCGTCCGCTAAGCAGTGAAGGACCGCTGCTTATCGAGCGTTAATGAGTTACCCCTAGAGTCTGTTGACTTCCTACCTTAAATACCACAGCCTGCAGGGGATTGGCAGTGACAAGTAAGTGGGTGGAATGCAAAAGCCTTTTAGGAGATCTAAGATTGGCAGAATGTAAGATAAATAAAATAGGATCTGATGCAACTCATCCTGCACATCTTAAGCCCCATACACACTCATTGATCCTGCAAGTGGCTGATATTGTAAAAGATAACAACCGCAGTGCCCGATTTAAGTGTGTGCACTAAACGATATTGGTAAACGATATTGTTTTGTTGATATCACCGGGTCCCGCTGAGCATGTGGGTCGTTGGGTATATAGCCAAATAACCTGCATGTTCAGCAGACAGGAATTGTTAGCAATATTGAATGTACACACTAAAGTATAATGTAAAATATCTAGTTTAGAAAGGGCCTCCTGAGGCTTACTTACCTTTAAAACCGCCTAATTGGACTATATACTAAGCCAGGCATAAAGGAAAGTACCAGCCAATCAGCACCATCTGCCATATTACAGGCTGTGTTAAATAGACCCCCAAGTCAACTCAAGTGTTAAAATGTGTATGTAGTTAAGCTGAATGGGCACAGTCCTTGACCAGCACCCCAAATGAGTGCCATCCTGGCCTAACTGCACTTTTGACCCTGACAAATTTATTTCGCGCACATCAGAGTTTTTTTTTTACTACAAGATCATGACCCTATGCCTAAAAGGGAGACCTCTTATGGGTCATGGGTGAGTCCCTAACATAAAATTCCACTCTTACCTTCATATTAGTCTTTAGGAAGCCACATTTTCTGCTCACTGTAGGATTTCAGATGATAAAATCAATTCTACAGATCTGACTGCCTCCAAAGCTTTCATAAAATGTGATTCAAATAGACTAACTCCCAAATGACTGATGTTATGGCGGATAATACTGGTTTAGTCCATCAAGGCTATTGGTAGACTAGTGTGTTTTTATTTTGTTTTTTTTTAGAAAATATATGTATTGTATTGTGGAAAGATATTACAAATTTCTAGAATAAGTTGACACAATTTGCCCCAATAATTTTTCTCCTGAAGAAAAAAGAGACAGGTGGACTGGGGGCATTCCAGGAGTGATGGCAAATGGCGACGTGGCTCACAACTGCACCATTTTTGTGAAGCCACGCCTCCTTTTTGGGGGGGTGCACAGCCTTGCTGTGGAGTTAGGACGTCAAGAATGTTGAGAGGTATTGAAGTACCATGAATTAGTCCTGCATATAGCAGAGTGTACATTGTGCTGCCCAGATCCTTTGCACTGATTCCAATTACAAGAGGCTAAGATACAATAATTGTGTCTTCCTAAACATAAACGACATCTGTTCATTTAGCCTGGTTTATCAAATATTCTGTTGTGAGAAGTCTCCTGCTCATCAGATCATATTGCTCATAGATCCTAAGGGTAGCATTGTCTATAATGTTCTTTCTCTACTATTATCTGTCTTAACTAAATCCTACATGCAGAGACATTTTTTTCTATGCATTTAAACTGTGTCTAGACTCGTATGGTGCTGCTTATGTCATGCTAGTTCAGTGAAGATTGAGCACGGTCCCTGTGAAAAGCTAGTACAAACTGTAAATGCATTATAAGAAATGGCATAGATGAGACAAGTGAAATGAAATGTGATGCGATGTGGATCACTTCTTTTTCTCTCTCTGTTACTTTTTTTCTTCCTGTAAGCGAAAGATTCATAAATTTACTGCAGAACTCTTGGCTGACCAGAGCTATGGTTATTTGGTTATGTCGTATCCTCTTTTGTAACCAGATTTAAAATCAAGCTAATAACAAATCTTCCTACAAATACAATCTTAAACTGTGTATTGCTTAACCCTTTAAGTGCCAAGTGAATTTGCCAAAATTGGTGTAAAACTTGACAAGCAAGGCATTTTTATTCATCATAATCACCTTTAATATTTACCTTTTATATAGGAAATCTAATTTTTTTTTACATAACATTTTTATTTGAATTTATATAACAAATGTGAGCGACGCTGGCATTTTTAGCTGATATTTTGTACATCTCTCACCGAGATGTTGACACTCATGGGGCTGTATTGTTCAATGCTGTTGGCGAGGGGGTTAAACAGCGGGGATCGGTAAAAACAAGCGATCCTTGTCGTTTAACCCCCGTGCCGGTCACTCACCCTATTCAACGTTCCGGGGGAATCCTCACTGTCAGAGGATAGCAAGGATTCCCCCAAACAAGGAGGCTCACAGCCAATCCTGCGAGCCTTGATGTTTTAGTGGCCACACACGCTGTTTCCCTGTCACTACAAAAACGTAGCGAGGGGAAGTGGCATATGCAGGGAGCCAGTTGAATACTGACCGTGCAAGCTGTGACAAACCATTGAATAACCCCATAGGCTTAAAGTGAGAGTGATTATGTGCTCTGGTGCCTCAGGTCATGCTATCACAGTGAAAGGATGATTCCATGATCCTCTCCAGTAGTAAGTCTAGACTTAAAGCTAACCCCATCTTTGTACTTTTAAGGCTCCACTAAATTTCATACAGTAATACAATGTTATTAGCTACATGCTGTGAAAAACACACTACAGTCACTAACATAACATAGAGTAATAGCAGCACATCAAAGTGGTGCCTGGCTTTTCTCCCCCATGTTTTAGTATGCCTAGAGCAACCATATGATCAGGACAGCTGATGCGTGGAATTATCTTGTCTCCTTTGTGCAGTTTGATTGGATGCATGTCCATGGATTACATTAGCCAATCACAAACAGAAAGTATATATAGCACTGAATTGGAAGTGCCTTTATTGCAGAAAATAGGTTTTATGGCCAACAAAAAGTACAATTGTTGCTCTGTAACAAAACCTGTCAGGAATTTTACTTATTTATTAAATTATTAATTGTAGTTACTTAGTTACTAGCATTCTATATATCAAATCAACTCCATACAGTATGTTGATTAGAAATTAAGATTTGTAGTCTACCAATCAGGACTTGGTTGCTATCTAATAAGAGTGATACAAGATATCTTGGTATGCTTTGTAAACAATAACACCTCTATTGTTACACCTAGTGGAGTGAAAATTTATGTTTTACTTGACTTGTTTTGGTAATGTTATATATGCAGCATAGGCCTATAGTATGTTGAGAGCACAAAAAAAGTGTTGTATCTATCTATCTTTCTATCTATCTCTATTTCTCGCATTGATTATTGCAATAGTCTCCTCGTTGGTCTTCCAAAGATCAGACTCTCGCCACTGCAATCTTTTTTGAACTGATGGGGCTGGTCTTTCTAGCCAGACGTTCATCATCTGCTGACTAGCTCTGCCAGTCCCTCCATTGGTTGCCCATATTCTACCGTATTCAATACAAAATACTTCTACTGACATATAAAGCTATTAACCAAACCACACCAACCTATATCTCCTCACTTATCTCAAAATATTTCCCAACTCGTTCTCTCTGCTCTGTAGAAGATCTGTATCTGCCTTCTGCATGGATTACTAGCTCCCATTCACTGCTACAGAACTTTCATAGGGCTGCATCCACCCTATGGAATGCCCTCCCGCGCACAATCAGACTCTCGTCAAGCCTCCAAACTTTCAAGCCTTCCCTGAAAACTCACCTCTTCAGGCAACCCACAATGTTTCTGGGCTACCGGGAGCCCTGTCGTCATGCTTCCAGCAGCCCAAAAACATTGGAGTCTCTTCTGTAATGTAAGGTTTGTGTTACTATACCCTGGAGTGGCATACTGGTTATTTTTGTGGAGCTAGCCTGTGGAGATATACAAATGTGGCAATGTCACCCAGGTGGTTGCAGTTTATTCTTAGGCATGCCAATCTAATTGAACTTTAGAGCATGTTTCCATAGCTAATGCCATATGACGATGGGATTATCTAGTTCTACCTATGAGAAAGCCTGATGAAGGGTTGTTGTGATAAAGCTTTAAATTTAAGCTTTAAAATGTACAGTGTTAGCTATAACTGTACTGTAAACTCTTTGCCAGGGCAGCTTCCTTTAGTAATAGCTTAAAACATTGCTCTGAATTACTTGCGAAGAGTAGTTATAAAATAATATGTCATTTGACAAAAATGATGCAAATAGGCCCGTAAACACTTTTATATACACCTACTGCCTTTTTCCATAGAGAATGCTGGGATTCTCCTACTATTGCTGGAATAACCATCGATAGAATATCTAAGGGAGTGTCTGTTCTCTGTAACAGCAAAGTGCTCGCTTAAATATCGTATCAATGTTATCTTAGCAATAACTCATGGTTATCTTATTATATTACTCCTTACTAATAAATATGATCAACTGTTTTGTGAAATGTATTTTGTATGTTAATGCAGATCATTTCATAGTGATAACAAGAGGGATAAAAACCTATTCAGTATGTTCTGCTTTTATTTTATTTGTTAATAACTTGAAATTATATGGTTTTAAACCTTTGTTAGAGACCATTCAATTGCCTTTTAACCTCGATCCAATGGCTAGAATTTTTGGCACAGAGGTATTAAGGTACCAAAGCATAATCCATTAACAATTCCTCCTTCTAAACATTTAAATGTATTGTACTGCAAAATAATGTCATTGCGGCCTTTACTTTCCATAATATTTTCTGTGTATATATCTATATATATATATATATATCTATATATATATATATATATATATATATATATATATATATATATATATATATATATATATATATATATATATATGTGTCAATCATAAATGCCTTTAATTAGATTTTGAGACAAATGTATCATTAACTTGTAACCTCAGCAAAAATGCACAAAGGAAGGAAAGTCTTAATGGGGTTGGGAGGCTGGTGATACAGTCGCCTTACTTATTATTGTTTTGCAGCTTGATAAATTGCTCACACAATAGGAATAATTTGCAAAAGATCTAATTTATTTCCTTGGTATGCCTTAGGCATTGTCTACCCAAAGAAATGGAATGCATCTTATGCCTGAGGAGCAGCACAAGGCTATGGGAGTTGTTATCCATCATTTGTTTAATGAAGGAAAAGTAGCTAAAACAATTATGAGGGATTAAATCTGCATTAATATGTTGTCGTGGACCATTGCCTTGGGTCAGTTTATGACCCTTTGAACTGTAGACACTCTGTAAGTTATTTTGGATCTCTTGCATTTAGATAAATATATATATATATATATATATATATATATATATATATATATATATATATATATATATATATATATATATATACATATATATATATATATTTACAGTTATATGTGGGAAACCTACTCACACTAATCACAGTAGGGTGTACAGTCTGATAATACAGAAAGTTCTTCATTGATATAACCAATCAAAAGAAAGTCCAAATGAAACAGGGACCAGCACTCCCAATTGGAAATATATCAAAAATGTTATCAAAAAGCAAATAGGTGTACATCAGGGGTGGCCAGACTTTTGTAACCCGGGATCTACTTTGGTACTCTTTACCTAGCACGGCGGGCATCGCGGCCATTGCATGCACTAAAAAACGGGTGCGACGCGATGCCCGCGATGCCCGCGATTTCCCATAGGGAACAATGTTAAAAGTGTGATTGGACGCGATTTTACTGTTCAATGCCTCAATGCCCGCGATTTTTCCATAGGAAACAATGTTAAATGGGCCACAGAGCCCTAATAGTCCCCCTGAAGTGTGAAATGGCCCCGACAATTGTTAACGCCACCCCACGATCAACGTGAACCCGAAGCGTGGCGAGCGGCGGCGGTACGCTTCCTCCGACCTTTTCATACCCCCACTATCCATGTCGGCGTGGAGTTGAGAATAGAATAGTGTGGCGAGCGCAGCGAGCCACCGAGCCCGAAGCGTGGCGAGCGCACGCGGATACCTTCACAGGTAAACGCGTCCCTTCGCGGGCTTCACAGGTATCCGCGTCCCCTCGCGGGGCTCGCTGCGCTCGCCACGCTTCGGGCTCGGTGGCTCGCTGCGCTCGCCACACTAATCTATTCTCCACTCCACGCCGTCGTGGATAGTGGGGGTATGAAAAGGTCGGAGGGCGCGTACCGCCGCCCCTCGCGGGCTCGCTGCGCTCGCCACGCTTTGGGTTCACGTTGATCGTGGGGTGGCGTTAAAAATTGTCGGGCCATTTCACACTTCAGGGGGACTATTAGGGCTCTGTGGCCCATTTGACATTGTTTCCTATGGAAAAATCGCGGGCATTGAGGCATTGAACACTAAAATCGCGTCCAATCACACTTTTAACATTGATCCCTATGGGAAATCGCGGGCATCGCGCCGCACCCGGTTTTTTAGTGCATGCGATGGCCGCGATTTTTTACCCCCGATGACCGCGATGGACATCGTGGGCGCCGTGCTAGGTAAAGAGTACCTCTACTTTTTTTTCTAGTTACTTACCGTGATCTACTGGCATCTCCCCCTGTGCAAAATACCCCCCCTCCCCCCCCAAAAAATTCACATTATGAATCATGGAATGAGCCAAAATTAGCATTATGCCTCACAGAATGAGCCAAAATTTATATAATACCACCCCAAATTACGCAAAAAATCTGTTTTGCGGTGGGAGGGGGACGGGGTCTCCTCACAGGTGTAAGTACATTCCATTTGCTGCCTGTGTTGGAGTTTTTTGTCACCTTAAAAAAAAAAAAAAAATATATATATATATATATATAAACTTTAAGGGGGGAGGCGGGGCACAAAACTCCATCACAGATAGCAACTGGAATGTACTTACCCTTGTGAGGAGCCCCCTCCCCCTCCCATCACATATAAAAAAAAACCCTGTGGACTGTGGAGAGGCCCAGCACCCCATATGCCTCCTTGCCCCCTCACCTTGCCAATTTTCTCTCTGCTCCGTCCCTGGCTAACACTAGCGGCAGACACTTCTTTCAGCCACCTGCTGTATTGCTCTTGGACAGCAGGAAGCACAGGCGGGCAGGCAGATAACGGGAGACACAGGCGGGCAGGCAGATAACAGGAGACACAGGCGGGCAGGCAGAGGAGAGGCACTGGCGGGTAGCGCCATTACTGTGGCGGTGCCAACCTGCATAATGATCCAACGAGCCCTGCAGAGGATGCAGGCTTTCTAGTGTGATGCCCGGCGTCATGGTTCCTCACTCGCAGTGCACGGGTGACGTCATGCAATCACCATGCATCCGCGCACTGCATGCCTGGGAATGCTAAAGCCTCTGAGAGCCTCTCAGAGGACCAGAGTTAGAATGTTGACAGTCCTTGCTTCTGTCATTAATATGAAGGACTTGCCATTGCTTTCTTCAAAAACTGTCTTACTATAAAGCTAGCATAACTGCCCATTGTTAATTCAAAAAAATTAATAAATGTAAACCTAATAATCCTGTTTATCTGTGTATATTCTATATTGCATGATATGTAAATTGACAAACTACGTTTGCATGTATTCTTCAAATTGGTTTGTAAATAAGCCAATTTATATTCAATGATATAATCATTCTAAAATAGTATTAGTAAATGTTATTGAGTCACTGGCATACAGGGCCGGTGCAAGGCACCGGAGCGCCCCAGGCGAGTCAGGGTGGGAGCGCCCCGGTGCCGGGGGTACCTGTCCTGCGGCGCTGTGTATTTAAATCTGGCGGCGGAGGCAGCGGGGGTCCCTGCAGTCCATTAGAAATCACGAGCGCTATCTGCCGGGCTATGCGGAAGCGCTTCTAGTGTGAAAACACTGGCAGCACGCTGATTGGCTGAGATCAGCGTGTGCCGTGCTGCCAGAGTTTTCACACTAGAAGCGCTTCCGCATAGCCCGGCGGATAGCGCTCGTGATTTCTAATGGACTGCAGGGACCCCCGCTGCCTCCGCCGCCAGATTTAAATACACAGCGCCGTAGGACAGGTAACCGGGCGGCACAAAATGCCGCCCTCCAGTGGCCGGCGCCCTAGGCAAATGCCTAGATTTGCCTAGTGGTGGCGCCGGCCCTGCTGGCATATTTATAATGTGTACAGTGCCTCTGAGTCTAGGTACGACCCATACTGTACACACTGATCCTATTTCTTGATTGCTTAGCGGCATATTTAATGTCGAGCGTTATTTCCGCCGGGGGGGAAATAGTGGCTACCACCTATTCAATGCTGCCGTTTCTGACAGCATTGATGGCAAATTCCGACAAAACAGACAAGACTTTAAAACAAGGATTGTCAATTTCATGGATGTTTTTCGACAATCCGTGGCGGGTTTTCAATGGCATGCCCACTTTCCAACACTCAAACTCCAGCTGTCGAGTTTCAGTTGAGCTGGGTGAAAACGGCCCTGGGACATCCCGACAGTCGGAATCCCATATTGAAGACCCCCCTAACACCTCTGGCATCCCACACCAATGTCCGCAGTGCTGTAGAAATGACTGATAAGATGGCATGGCTGCCTGCTTCCTGGAGATCTGCGTATGTTCATTAGTCTGAGCCCTCAAGTGCTCAGCGCTGGCAGGGAGAGAGGAGGGGGCCCAGACAGATTTATATAATCATCAGAATTGTTGTTGTTGTTCTTCCATGCAATCCATTGAAATGAAAATTCACAGGTTTCAGTAGGTTTTAGTTTTTATTTGGTAGCTGTTTATATTAAGTGTAAATCAGTCAGGATCCATTTCTGCTGTTTTACGGTATACTGAAAATGTTTGCTACATGTTTTTTTTTATTTCAGGTTGATTAAAAGTTTTAACTTCTAAAGCTCAACTTCACCAGGAGGTCTCTCCACATTCTATTCTTCATCAAAGAATCAATCTCCTGTGGAACTGAATGGGATTTTTTTTTATTATGATCGAACAAATGTTTCTTGATCTGTTTCCCATGCCCATTCTCCAGGAAACAATTTTCATTTGAGAGCTTTTGTAAACTGAAACTATAATTGTACAAAGAAATCTTAAATGTTCAAGGCTTTAGGACTGCCTTAGAACTAGATCACCATCTGACAGCATGGAATCTTAACCATGGTGTGTTGCAGGTTACTTTAAAGTTGAATGAAATGATTCCTATCCTCATGCATTCATCATTTATGTTGAGTGTTTTTGTTTAGTTTATTATATGCTTCTTGGTGGCTTGAGTATATCATTTATTATAGCATTTTCATCTTTCAATTGCTTACTGCTCTGGCGTACAGATGTGAACGTCACGTTCAATATATATTATTAACATAGCAGAAATTAACTTGGCACTGCAAATAAAAATAGTTTGGTGCAATATTGTGGTTCCTTTAAGTGGACATTGGATTCTCCCTAATACAGTGGTTCTCAAACCCCACACAGTTTATTTTTTCCAAGTCACCCGGCAGGTGCATTACTGACTGACACATTTGAAAAGATCCACAGGTGGCAGTGGCGTAACTATAGAGGGTGCAGGGGGTGCAGCTGCTATGGGGTTTGGGGGGCCCGAGGCTCAGCAGACATCCCCTGCACCCTTTGAAGTTATTTTTATTAAGTGTGCCCACCCAGCAGAGGCTGTGGTCATCTACCCTTATCTGCGGCTCGCACATACAGTATGTGAGCGGGAGATGCCGCGCCGGCTCCAGTGCTGAAAGTGAAAGCCAGCAGGGGATCTGGCCTTGGTAGCACACTCCTCCCTGGCGTTGATCGTCACAGACGTCGCACCGGCTCTGACGCAAGTGCTGGCCGTGCGACCCACCGGGGGGAAGAGACTTGGCGACTTCCCCCTCCTCCTCCTCCACCACTGATCGTAAGACCCCCGTCTGGAGCTTGGCGGTCCACCACCTCCCGGCACTGATCAAAGAGACTCCTGTGTGGAGATTGGCGGCTTCTCCTCCCCCCGCACTGGCCTCATCAGGATCCAGCGCTGATCCTCAGAACCAGCAGGGGGACAACACTTGGCGGCTCCCGCCCTGCACCAGCACAGACCTACAAGTAGCAGCTGGAGCTGAGGAGGTGGATTGTGCAGTGCAACCAAAGAAGCAATCCCAGGTCAGTGCTATCTTCCACTGCCCCCAGCCCAGTGCACTCAGGTGCCCGGACCCCAGCCCAGTGCACCCCCCATATGACCAGCCATCCTCAGCCCAGTGCCCCCCCATCTAACCAACCATCCCCTGTCCCCAGCTCAGAGCCCCTCATCTAACCAGCCAGCCCCAGCCCAGTGCCTCCCCTGTCTGACCAACCATCCCCTGTTCCCAGCCCAGTCGTCCCCACTATCCCAGTGTCTGTCACCCTGCCTCTTCTTCCCCAATCAGCTTACTGCTCACATCCCACTGCCCATGGTCTAACCCACAGCCAGAACAATCACAGCCCCCCCATAACCTTAATCCTCACCTTCCTGCCTTCTATCATACCCCTCCCTATGTTCTAATATGACACCAACCCCCCCCCTCCCCGATTCTGTCAGAATGTTGCTAGAGGGGGGGGGGGAGGGCTTTTAAAATTTTGCTATGGGGCCCAGACAAGTCTAGTTACGCAAAAGAGAAACAGAAAAGGATTGTCTTTTTGGCTGGCGCACTGAAGAGAAAATATGAGTTTATATTTAAAAATTAACTTTTAATAATGTTTGATAAAAAGAAGGCCATTAAAGTGAAATATGAGCTACGTACATGACTAACAGAAACATTGAACAATTATCTAAAATTGCACGTGCTGTGTGTGTGTCCTGTGTTTATCAATCGTGGCATAAGATTCCTCCTCTGAATTAACTCTACAACAAGTGGTAAATGGTGTCGTATCTTTGCAATGTATATTGCAATGGGGTACTTTTATAAGGAGAATTGGATGGGTAGTCTGACCATGTGTATGCAGCCAGATACCTCTATTGGATTCCAATTGATCTTAGATTGTGTACCCTCAGGCCGAATCTATTCACATATGTGTTGCCATTGGGTCTGTTCACCGAGGAAATTGGATGGGTGATCTGACCATGTGTATATGGTTGGATGCCTCTATTGAATTCCAATTAATGTGAACAACCGTAATTCGGTAATATGCACCGGTAGAATTGCGTGCTGTACAGAAATTACTGTGGGGAGGGTTGCATGGGTGGTCCGACAGTGTTTATAGTGGGATCCCTCTATTCAATTTCCAATCCACAAGTAACACAATGCATATTTTTTGCAATTTATGTTACTAGTATATGCTTACTGTCTGTTGATGCAAAATAGAACATGCAGCGATTCTTGTGGTGTTTATGATTTCACATTTATTCGATGGTGAGGAGATTCTAGAAAAAATTGCATGGGTGATCTGGCGGTGTGTACGGCCAGGTCCCTCTATTAGGTTGCAGTTTTATCCTTTCAAACCGTAGGTATTTAGATAGGCAACTGTTATATTATATTAGATAGGCTCATATCAGTCTAATGATTATAAATACATGGTTAGTACGATTGGTTGAAATGCACTTGTTGTATTTGGTAGGAATATTGCGCTGTTGTTTAGAGTATGTACCACGTATGGTTGTTTTGCGTTATAATCCCTCACTTATCTGGGGTACATATGTGAAGGTCTCAGGAGGATTCAACCAATCGTACTAACCATGTATTTATAATCATTAGACTGATATGAGCCTATCTAATATAATATAACAGTTGCCTATCTAAATACCTACGGTTTGAAAGGATAAAACTGCAACCTAATAGAGGGACCTGGCCGTACACACCGCCAGATCACCCATGCAATTTTTTCTAGAATCTCCTCACCATCGAATAAATGTGAAATCATAAACACCACAAGAATCGCTGCATGTTCTATTTTGCATCAACAGACAGTAAGCATATACTAGTAACATAAATTGCAAAAAATATGCATTGTGTTACTTGTGGATTGGAAATTGAATAGAGGGATCCCACTATAAACACTGTCGGACCACCCATGCAACCCTCCCCACAGTAATTTCTGTACAGCACGCAATTCTACCGGTGCATATTACCGAATTACGGTTGTTCACATTAATTGGAATTCAATAGAGGCATCCAACCATATACACATGGTCAGATCACCCATCCAATTTCCTCGGTGAACAGACCCAATGGCAACACATATGTGAATAGATTCGGCCTGAGGGTACACAATCTAAGATCAATTGGAATCCAATAGAGGTATCTGGCTGCATACACATGGTCAGACTACCCATCCAATTCTCCTTATAAAAGTACCCCATTGCAATATACATTGCAAAGATACGACACCATTTACCACTTGTTGTAGAGTTAATTCAGAGGAGGAATCTTATGCCACGATTGATAAACACAGGACACACACACAGCACGTGCAATTTTAGATAATTGTTCAATGTTTCTGTTAGTCATGTACGTAGCTCATATTTCACTTTAATGGCCTTCTTTTTATCAAACATTATTAAAAGTTAATTTTTAAATATAAACTCATATTTTCTCTTCAGTGCGCCAGCCAAAAAGACAATCCTTTTCTGTTTCTCTTTTGTACCATACCCATTGTCTTTGGCAGCACCCCCGTACTTGTATCCACTGCAATTACAGCATAGCAACAGGAAATCGGGGATAATAACCAATATTCAATCATTATCCTTGTGCAGAACTAATTTCCCAAACCCCTTTTCCCCTTTTGAGATAAGTCTAGTTACGCCCCTGACAGGTGGAGCTAATTATTTCACTGGATTCTGTAAGGAGACCTGCAAGATATGCACTGTGTGGGGTCCTGAGGACCGACTTTGAGAACCTGTGCCCTAATAGAAGAAGAATCTAGCAAGATCCTGAAGAAGCAATGACCCTGCACCAAGTACTCCTAAATAAATAAACTATATTTTATTCTTGATAAACCTACAATATAAAACTGATCCATATATAACGAATTGATTGAGGTAACCATAAATACGTATGCATCATGTCTGTAAATAAAGTGGAGAATATAAACTACATTTGAGACTACAATGCCCAAATGCCCCTAATGAGTAAAATCAAGATTCGTATTCAGTGATAATTTATGTATTTCTAATTATGAATTCAGAACTGGAAATGTCCATTTCTATCAGGTCCTTGGCTGATAAGATTCAGGAAAATGTTCAATCTGGTTCTTTCGGCTAAATTTCAAAGATTCAGTACGGTTCTGAGCAGTGTGAAGTGTTTGAGTCCGCATGGAAGTTTGGCCGCTTCAACCTCTGAAATTTCATATGGTCTGTTTGATTTGTTCTGATACCCGCCACTAACCATTATGGCTGTTTGACATTTTGGAAGGACTCCCTTTCCCTTATCATCTTCCCCTTTCTCTGTCCATATATGCATCAGTTAGTCTGTTAATACCTGTTGCCTATGAATATGTTTAAAGAAGTATTTGATATAATCTCCGTGAGACTGGTTTTTGTGGTGTGAATGTGAGATATTTTGTCAACATTCACCATGTTGACAATGATGGTTTGTTAACAAGATTAGAATGTATATAAGCCATTTCTGTCCGTCCATGTGTATTACCTAGTTCTGCAGGTCTGCCAGCTGTAGGGGTGATGTCATAATGACTTCAGTTAATCCTGCAGCAGTTTCAGCAATGTGTAATGTCTGTAACCCTAAAGGGTCATACACACGGCGTGATTTCAGCCCCTTTTCTGAGGCTGTGTACACGGAGGCGATTTTGTCTAATATCGCAGGCAATATGGTCGCTGAGCGACGACATTGCCCGCGATGGGAGTGTGCACCAGCGATATATCGCCGAGTGCGTGCTCCCGTTTTCTCCCTGTAGTGATCGCTGGTTGCAGGAACATGCTCCTGCGACCAGCTGATTACCACTGCTGGGCTCCCCCGGCAGTTTCTTTTTCATCAGCGACCATCTCTGGTCGCTGATGCAAACGGGACACTGAGCGATATATCCCCCCATGTGTACGGGGCTTGAGTGATCTGATTAGATCGCTTAGAAAAGGCGCATGGAACGCTCAGGGTGTATGCCCTGCAGTGATGCCAATGCACGGTCCCAGCTGGGTAAGCCAGTGTGCTGAGCGGGTGTCCCGCTATCTGCCGAGCGTTCGTGCTGCAGCACGTCGCTCAACACAAGAAGCCAGGTCATCCTGTGTGTACGGGGCTTAACCCTCCCCTCTTGCAGCCTAATCCTAACCCTCTCCTAAGTGCCTAACTGCTCTATGCAGAAAGTTGACATTTTGCATGTTGAAGAGGTGAACAGAACAACATTGTGTAGATGTTGCCAATTTTTGTCAACATTTCAATCTATGTCAACATTGTGGCATCAACATTGATTGTCAACATTTTGAATGCATAATGAAAAGTCCTGTTCTGAGTCCAAAATGATATAGCTGAGCAGAGCTGCTAATTAAAGTCGCTGATATAAAAATGAGTAGCTCTCTGAATGATTATCCAGCCATTGCTGATGATTGGTGGTTTTCCAGATGAATGCGGAGGAATATCTGCTTCTTTCACAACTGCTGCAGTATATCATTTCACTGTCTTACTCTACTTTCAGAACAGGAGCTCATTATTTCATTTACATTTAAAGCATATACATTTCTTACATCATATTTAGCACAAATATGGTTATGCTATATATATATATAGATATAGATATAGATATAGATATATATATATATATATATATATATATATATATATATATATATAGATATATATAGCATAACCATGAGACAAGGCTGCACACACTTACTCCTTTAATGGAAGGGAGTGCTGAAAACTCACAAAATGGTGTAACACAAAAATATGTATTAGAGAGCCAGCAACATCAAAGTAGAAAACATTTTATTATAGGCATATAAGTGCAAAAAATCGGACAAAAAAGCCATTAAAAAGCAGAGGAGACACTACTTATCAAGCAGGGAAACTGGTCACCGGTAACATGCATGGTCTCACTCCGCCAATCAGTCATAGCACCCGACAGGCTGTTTCGGTGCTCACACAGCACCTTAATCATGGGCAACAAACTGAAGCAACCATACACATATATATACCCCCACAGGCTAGTTAGCCTGATTACACTCACCTGCCACGCCAGGAGTCAGTAGCCAGCGCGACTGCTGGACCCGGAAGTGCGTCACGGTCGTCCAGACAACGCTGGACGCCGGATCGCGCAAACCAGGAACAAAGACAAAGACAAACCCGGAAGTGCGTCACGGCGTCATGGCAACGCCAGACGCTGGACGCTACAAGACCCAACAACACTGTAAAACCTAAGTGTGCAGCGCTGGTCACATGACCAGAAAACGTCAGCACCTAGCGCAGGTCAGCTGACCAAAGCGCTATACTCTGAGTAACCATAGGAACAAAACTCCAAAGGCGCATACTAGCGCAATGATAAAAAAGTAGAAAAGATATATGATATAATGGAGTATCAGTGTTGTTAGAAGGGGTCAAAAAACAATGGCAAGTGGTATAGGAGGCATATATATAACATGGCTGATACATGGGATACACAATACAACAAAATAGACACACACACACACACACATACATAGAGACACAAAGAAAAAGCAGAATATCGCATATAAGGCCACCATCCAAAGGATAGACAAAGGAGCATGGCTTTAACAAAATATGGCATAGAAGTATACATTAAATGAGATAAAGCTTAGATAATAGGCCTGTAGGGCACCACACTCAAGTATCTACTGCTTCTATAAGAAGCAGTGTAACGATTGATATTCGTTCAAGCCGTTGGGGGTAATACATTTGAGACAGTGGATCCACAAGCACTCTCGCTGTAGAAGTAATTTATTGCGATCACCCCCACGTCTCAGTGGCGGGATTTGATCGATGGGCATTACACAAAAGTCCTTCATAGAATGTTTCACAGTGGCAAAATGCCGAGCCACTGGAGGGGTGTTGGCATCTATTTTAGAGAAGGCTTTCTTTATAGAAGAGCGGTGGGCCGCGACACGTTCTTTTAAAAGTCTCATGGTTTTACCCACGTACACCATTAGGCATGGGCACACAATAGCGTAAATGACATAACGACTATCACAGTTAAGATGATATCGTATGTCATAGGAACGCCCAGACACTGGGTCAACAAACTTATCTCCCAATTTCAGGAACTGACAGTTAACGCAACCGTGACATTTCGTCACTCCCATCTGCTTCTTCAACCACGATGGATTCTTGATGGGTCCAATATCAGAGGGTGCAAGTACATCCCTGAGGTTGCGGCTCCTTTTGAAGCAAAAAAGGGGAGCTTGTTGGCAAAAGCGTCCCATTGTGATGTCCGATTGCACTATATGCCAATGCCTCAGCACCATTTTGCGAATGTGCGCTGAGGCAATCGAGTAAGTACGTGAAAAAATAAGTCTGTTGTTATCCAACTTTTTATCTCGTATGTTGAACGTTAGGTCACGTGGGATCTCCAAACAATGTGTCACCGCTTCCGCAACTTCTTTTTCGTTGTAACCACGTTGTAAAAAACGGGAGCCCATATCTGAGAGAGCTTGTGGCAAAGAATCTTTATCAGAAGTTATGCGTGCCACCCTAAGTAGCTGTGACATGGGTAATCCCCTCTTGAGGGGTAACGGATGGAACGAATCAGCTGACAACAAGGAATTCTTGTCCGTAGGCTTTCTAAAAATAGAGGTTTGAATCCCGTCAACAGTCCGTGTCACACAAACATCCAAATAGCTTATGGTAGTTTCACTGAACGAAACTGTAAACTTGATAGTGGTGCCCAAGCCATTAAGGACATCGATGAACTCCGTCAGCGCCTGCTCACCCCCAGTCCACACCAAAAATAAATCATCGATATAACGAACATAAAAATGAATAAATTTGGAAAAATTGGGGTTCGCCATGATGTGTTGTTTTTCATATAAACTCATAAATAAATTCGCATAAGAGGGCGCCATGTTTGACCCCATGGCGGTCCCTCTTAGCTGCAAATAAAAAGAGTTCTGGAACAAAAAATAATTTTTCTTCAAAATAATATCCATAAGCAACAACAAAAACTCAACAGGTGGACCAACATAGTGTGGACTGGAGGCCAGCAGAGCGCGGACAGAGTCCATCCCATCCTCATGCATTATATTAGTGTACAGGCTTGCTATATCTAGAGTCACCAGCAGGCTAGACTCGGGTAAAGTGCCAAGTGCTTCCAATTTCTTGATAAAATCGTTGGAATCCTGTAAAAAATAATCAATATGTTGTACAACCGGCTGCAACCAAAAATCAACAAACTGGGACAGGGGCTGAAACAAAGAACCAACTGATGAAATTATAGGTCTGTCTGGTGGCTTAACAAGGGTCTTGTGTACTTTGGGCAGAATATAAATCAAAGGGGTCCTGGGATGTGATTGTGTGAGAAACTCAGAGGTAGGTTCATCAATGTAGCCGTTCGTGAGGCCCAATTTTATGACAGCATCTATCTCCTTTTTGTAGGAGTACGTGGGGTCATATGTAAGTAGCTTGTAACACTCAATGTCTGATAGCTGTCTCTCAATTTCGGAGACCTAATCACTCCTATTGAGCAAAACAATCCCGCCCCCCTTATCGGAGGGACGGATGACCACCGATAAGTTCTCCCTCAGGGAGTTGACTGCCAAATTCTCCTCAGTAGTGAGGTTAGAGTACGACACCTTCTGTGTATCGATAAAACTAGATACATCCCGTCTCACTAATCGGACAAAAGTCTCGATAGAGGGATTAGTCCCTGGAGGATCGAAGGTGCTCACAGGTCTAAATTTACTAGGTACATGTGTGGACTCAGGTTTATTGGAGAAAAAATCTCTTAGTTTGAGCAGTCTATGGAACCTAAAAAGTTCCGTTTCAAATTCAAAGGATGACTGTCTATAGGTTCTCACGAACGACAACCCCTTAGACAATACCGCCATTTCGGTGGCTGTGGGGTTGTAATCCGACAAATTGAACACAATTATGTCCTGATTTTCCTTACTGGGTTTCTTCTTACCCCGTCTGGCTCCTCCCCTTCTACAGGGTTTCTTTTTGAATTTTGATTTCTTTTCTTTGTAGAATGTTTCCCTAAAAAAGGGGGGCCTGTACGAGTTTGTTCAGAGTCGCTAGCCGAAGTATCTATTTCTGAAAAATCACGATTGGCACGGCCTCGTCTAAACCTGCTCGTGTTACGCCAAGAAGGTCTATGATCTCCACCCTGGAGCCAATAGTAAACACGCTGCTCCTTATAATCCTCCTTTACGGTCTTATATTTGCCTTTTTTAAAAGCTAATAGCTCCGAATGAAAAAGGGCTAAGTTATTCTCAATTTTAGATACCCAATCGGTATCAACATCCGTTCTGAGAATATCCAAACCCTTAGACTCACAATCTGAAATTTCTTTATCCAAGGTTTCCAGATCACTGTTAACCTGATCTATGACCAGTATCATTAATTGGAATGAACAATCGTTCAGTAGCTGACACCACTGTTTGCAAAAACTGGGGTCAGATCTACCGATTGTCGGCTGATTCTTAATACGGAAGCCCCTTGGCACTAATTTCTCCTTGAAATACTGTGAGAGGGTTAAACCGTGTAGGTGCAACTCCACACGTCGCCTCTTTAGTTTAACCAGATCAGAGAAAACTTCTGAGAGGCTATCCACATTAAAGGCCAATGCTGCTGTATCATCAAACAGGATCCGTGATATGTCCTTGGCATTAAACCTTTTGGTTTCTGTGAGATCAATGTGAGCGCTGGCTGTGTCCTCCATGTGTATGAACACGTATCTACTGAAGACGTGTATCCCACAAATCAGAAAAAAACGTGAAAAATAAAACAAATTGAAAAAATGAAAAAACGTGAAAAACAGCAAAAAATTGAAAAAGATGCAAACAGAATACTTGCATCAAATTGTGGTGCCAGTCTGCATAACTGTTAACATAGCATAACCATGAGACAAGGCTGCACACACTTACTCCTTTAATGGAAGGGAGTGCTGAAAACTCACAAAATGGTGTAACACAAAAATATATATATACATTTATATATTGAATAGTTATGATTTTTACATAGATAAAAATATATCATTACAAAGTAACTAATAATAAAAGAGACCTGACACAGTATATAAGAGTAGGATAAAACATAAAATTGTATGAAAGGTGCTTATTTGATATGAGGTAGGATCAGAGCTTACCCACTACTGCCTTTCATCAATGAGACTTCACCAAGTGGTAAAGGACATAAATTATTATACTCCTATTGAAGGCTACAGAGGAGAGGCAGCTGCATAGATGAAAATTCAAATAGGAGAGGCACAGCAACTGCCACCATCCACCATGCCAAACTGACACTGCCAGATAATGGTCCCACCACTGAAGCAGTCACTGCTCATACTTGTATCCATAGTAGTGGAGTAATTACTGATACCACAGTTTTTTTTTAAAAGAAGGTATTTAGCTAACAATGTATAAAAACCTCGGAGGTCCCATATTTACAAGTTTATAATCGAGTTTCATACACATTGTAATATATGAATATTCCACAGAGTGGTCCCTGCGTAGACTTGGATATTACGGTATGTGTACATATACAGTATAGTAATGATTATATTATCGGTGGTGGGACATAATACTAATGGACCCTTTCCTGAAAGACTACCTTCAACACAGCCTCAGATGGTTTTTTTTTTAGGAAATTGAAAACCTTCAAAGACCTTCTAGCACCAAGCAGGATAAGGGGAACACAAGCACAGGTAACAGCCATGCCAAAATGCCTAGCGAGCCATAAATGTTGATGCTGTAACATAAGTTCTAAGTCAAAGCATGTAGTATAAAAAAAATAAGAATAAATTCCACTGTGTAAAAGGCAAAAGCCTATGTGAATATGTACAATAATTAATACTTCCAATAGGAAATCAGCCCAAACAACTCATGTATCAAAGTCTGTTGGGCGAATGATGTTGCCTATGGTTAGTCACAAATGTATCCCAGGAACGACAGCATTTTTAGCAGTGCAACATTGTACTTGTAAGTTTATAGCTGTTTTAGTAACAATGATACATGAATACCTGTGTCCATAGGCCTTCATTATAAAATAACTTCCCACCCGCTAATAATAGTAACCCCGTAACTGCTTAGTAGGAAAAAAAATTGTATAAACCCTCTAACCTTGGAATAGCCCCACTCCCACCCTATGATTTGTATTTCAGTTTTTCTGCACACCTTAATTGCATACAACCCCCGCCCCCTTCTCCACCACATGCAGAATGCAGGTGTCGGATGGAAACTGATTAGTCCCCCCTGCTGCAGCTGATGTCTGAACATGAAGAGCCACACAACATTCTTGGGTGTGATCTTGGAAGTTGTGTTGGCGGACAGAGATCTTCTCTTCCACATAGAATGAACATGCCGGGCAGCGCGTCACATGTGATGTGCTTAAGAAAGATAAGTTAAAAGCCATTGAACCTGTGTGAGAATAGAGAAAAAGGTCTGTTGTCTTTGAGAGAGAACAGAAAATATCTTTTAAATCTCCTTAGCCATATGCGTTCTTTGATCTTAAGTATATTTATTAATATAGACCCCCTCAGATTGCTTACTCCAGATTGAGCTAAAAATAGACACATTGCAGGGTTAGAAGTACCTGATTTCAAAGCCTATTTTTACACTTGTCTCGTAGCGCAGATAAGCGACTGATGGCTCCCAGCTGGCATTAAACCCTGGATTGATTTGGAGAAGGCTCTTTATAAACACTTTCTCCTAGTAGATTTACTTTGAAACCTGGTTCAATAACGTCCTATTTCCCAGTCCATCACCAGAGCTATAACTGCCTCTCTTAAAGCCTGGGATGTTTCACTTGTTTTAACAAAATACCTCTCATTGCCAACCCAAAATATGTCCTTGTCGGTCCTCTCTAGAATCATACCTGATTTGAATGTCTTAACATGGTTATCATGTGGAATAACTACCATAGCTGCTGTGGTGGATGGTACTGCAACCACTCCATTTTCTTCCCTCCAGACACAATACTATCTACAGTAGCATGTGGAGAGTTGTATATATACTCCCATATTAGCCACTGGATTGGTTCAATGATACGCTCCATGGGCCCTACCTTTCTCCCCCCATCCGATATACTGTCAAAACTGCTCAGATACAATGGGAGACCGGTTTGAATTGTTCATTTACTCATAAACAATGGGAATTTTTTTTCCTTATGGGCCATAGATTTTATGAATTTATTCATCATCTTGAGATGCAATTTAAATGAAATCATAGGCTTTATTACACACCAGCCAAGCTACATAAAATATGGCCCACACAGCCCAAGTTTTTTTGGAGGAACTGTCTGGAGATTGGAGACATCTTCCAAGTGTTCTGGGCTTGTCCCAAGATCCGTCCATACTCCATATTAGAATCCAAGTCTCCCCGACTGTCGCATTACTCCATATGTACCCTCCTGAAATTTCAAATTCAGATTCATATGTCTTGGAACATACAGTTACTCATAACTACCCGAGCTGCCATCACACAGAGCTGGAAAACTACCACTCCACCTTCCCTTTCCTAAATGATATGTAAAGTTCACTATGCTTTCCAAATGGAGACCCTGGGTCTTCCTTACTCACAAAAGGGTTTAGTTGGTACATTTATACTACTGATGGAGAAGGAGCTTTGCTACTTCTCGAAAATGATTAATATTAATAGAGTGAGCTGCTGTTGCCTCTCGACTGTCCCTTTTTGTTATTGGAATTTTGGGTACTTGTGTATTATAGCGGCGCCCCCGATGTGCATCGTACAATGAACGTATCGCATCGCATCGCATGCCATGTACCCGATGGCATGCGATGCGACGCGATTTTGACCCCCTATACGATGAAAAATCGTATAAGCACCCAAAAGGGTGCTTACAATGTTAAATGCACCCCCACGCCACCCCCCCACTATAAACGTGAACCCGAAGCGTGGCGAGCACAGCGAGCCCGCGAGGGGCGGCGGTACGCTTCCTATGACCTTTTCATACCCCCACTATCCACGTCGGCGTGGAGTTGAGAATAGAATAGTGTGGCGAGCGCAGCGAGCCACCGAGCCCGAAGCATGGCGAGCCCCGCGAGGGGACGCGGATACCTTCACAGGTAAACGCGTCCCTTCGCGGGCTTCACAGGTATCCGCGTCCCCTCGCGGGGCTCGGTGGCTGGCTACGCTCGCCACACTATTCTATTCTCATTCTTTATAGTGGGGGGGTGGCGTGGGGGTGCATTTAACATTGTAAGCACCCATTAGGGTGCTTAACATTGTATAAGCACCCATTAGGGTGCTTATACAATGTTTAATCGCATCGTATGGCATTGTATGCCATGTACAATGGCCTACAATTTTAAAATTGTATGCCATCGTACACTATCGAACGATATCGCGTTGCATCGCATACCATCGTATGCGTTATGGTATGCGATGCGATGGGCGCCGCCAAAATACACAAGTACCGAATTTTGTAATAGGTGTAATATGCTTGTGTGCTTTTGCTTATACTAGTTTTCTCAAATGTGATTGGTAAATTGAAATGTGAATTTCTGTGTCTATATGCTCCTATGGTTCCTACTCCCTTCTTCTTTTTCTCCCCCCGATCTGTTTTTTTTTCTTTCTCTTCCCCTTTTACATGGTACATACTTGTTGCTTTCTACATTTGCTTGGTATTTAATATGTTTGTATTGCCACAAAATCTTTAATTTGTAAACTATTACCTGGAAACTCCAATTATGATTCTGCAGTCTCGAAGTGCAAAGTCTGTTTTATCTCAGGAGCCTCTAGACAGTCCCTCCAATTAAGATACGCCAATATGCTTAGTTTGCACTGTGTATAAGATATCTGGCTGCATGGACTCCGCAAAGCTGACATTACTGGAGCTACTGTAAATCATATTTTAAAGAGGATTTCAATCCAACAGGATGTAATATCTAATCTGGTTTTAGCCACTATGTTTTCTAGACTTGTCTGAGTCTGTAAGTAAACCTGAACAGAAGGCAGTTCCTGATTTCTGCCAAGTACTGAATAATTGCTACTGCTCAGTCATTTGAATCCGTGGGACAGAAGGAAAAAAATAATCATGTTCGTGTCAAGGCAAGGGGGTGGTAGCACTAATAGAAAAGAGGTATGAGGTAATAAAACATGGAAGTCTACATGAACTTTTTAAAAAAATGTAACTCCATTCATTTCATGCTTGATGTGTTCCCTAATTATTTTTTAGAAGGTCATTGTGTGAGCCTTAAAGGATATGTGTCTTGATGATAAATTGAGAATTGATGTCAGTCATCTGATAATGACATGGCTGCTATCCATATCTGAATAATTTAACATACAACGAGACCAGTTGTGTCTTTTTTGCTGTCTCATATTTTTAATAGTATGAAGGTTTAGTATGCATTTTTTTTTTTGCAGTACCTTGAATTACTTTATTTTGGAGAATACTACAGGCAGTAAGCTGTGGTGAGGTCAATGGCTGAGGAGGTACTGGCTAGTATTAGCGATTTGATGATTTGGTGGTGAGTTTTGGCTATACAAATGATTAGAATAACACAAATATGATATGAATCTAAACCAGAGTTAGCAAGCCTTTTTTCCCTGTAACACTTGATTAGGCTTTTCATGTATAAGTACCCCCTCCTCTTAATTTGAAATATCCTAGTACTTATGAGTGGAGTGGAAGTGAGCGGTATGTGTGTCTTTATATTAAAGAGTAGCAGAGGTGTAGTGTGTGGTCAGGAATTGGCTTCCTCTGTGTCTGGCCGCTGGTTGTGTACTATCTCTGGGGTTCCCGCTAACGCCAGTAGGATTAATGCCGCTGCTTCCTCCACCTGCATCAGCGTGGGGCAGATGATTGCTAATGTCTAAGGACAGTGTGGCAAGATCCCAGTGGATTGCTGGTCGGGGAAAAAGCACAAAGGGGTTTATTCTAGTTCATTCTTTCTGACAAAATCCTTCTTAGATGGACAAAACCATGTGCACTGCAGGGGGGCAGATGTAACATGTGCAGAGTGAATTAGATTTGGGTGAGTTATTTTGTTTCTGTGCAGGGTAAATACTGACTGTATGATTTTACACTTCAATATAGATCTCACTTTGACGAAAAACCCCACCCAAATCTAATTCTCTCTGCACAAGTTACATCTGCCCCACCCGCAGTGCACATGGTTTTGTCCATCTAAGAAGGATTTTGTCAGAAAGAATGGACTAGAATAACCCCCAAAGAGACGTGAATGAGACTGCAGATGGAACTTGAAGTGACACAAAGTGGTTCATCTCCACAGCATCGGGAGACTTCTTCCACCATAAGGAGACTTCTTTGTCTTCTTCTGCCATTAACAATACTATTTTCAAGTACCCCCAATCAATCTGCAACGTACCCAGGTTGGGAACCACTGGTCTAAATTATGGATTATGATCAGGAGTGCATCGACAGAAGGAGGCCCATTTGCTCTGTCCATGTCCTATCCTCTCTAGCTGGCATAGCAATAGATTCTGGGCACTAGGGTCACTAGGAGACCATAGCGCTGTTCTAGAGTCTAGCGCACATGCACAGATTATTTTTCATGGTTCCGGTTGATAGATCTACGAGGTCTAGTTAGACAATCAATAGGTCTTCCCCAAAAGGTCAACTGCGCAAAAGGTTGACAGGGTCAAAGGTCAACATGGAATCTGTCAGCATGCAATATGTCAACAGGGTCGAACGGTCAACATGAAAAAGGTAGACACATGACAAGGTCGACATGAGTTTTTTATATTTTTCTTTTTCAAAACCAGTTTGTTCTTACTTCACTCTCCATATTGGCACAGAGGGAGAATACAATAGTGTGCTGAGTGTAGTGAAGCACTGAGCCAGAAACATTACACTCAAATTGAGCCATGTGCTGGTACGTGTTACACTACATGGGTGTCGAAAGGTTTCAACATTACCATTTAAAATTGTGAAAAACCCATGTGAATATTTTTCATGTGTCTACCTCTTGACCCTGTCGACATACTGCATGTCAACCTTTTGTGGTTGATTTATTGACAAAGTTTGAACTTGTGCAACCAGAAAATCCTGTTGAATGGTTGCACTAGATCAGTGGTTCTCAAACTGTGGGTCCTGCCTCAGCATGGGGTCATGACTATGGCCCTTATTCTGGTTGGTGCGTTCGTGCCGCCGATTTTTTTGTGTCTGCGCATGTGCAGAGGCGTCTTTGCGCATGTGCGAATGGATCGCACGTCTAAATTCCGCATGAAATGTGTACACTACGAACAGGGGGTGGAGAGGGGCATGAAGGGCTGTTTGGGCTCATTACCATATGTTTACACCCCGCGTTTCATGGGCGTTTCCATGAAAACGCTGGGCGTACGTATGGTAATGCGGCCGTGACGCATGTGTAGGGGGCGGACATATGACATTGCCGGATGTCAGCTGCCCGCCCAGATCCCTGCTTTTGCACGGAGAAATGCCCGTGTGGTCTGAGGTTGCGGGAGCTGGCGGACCACTCGGTCCTGCATTTGATGGTCTGCGACCATCAAATGATGGGGGAGGTTCCAATAGATGGAGGAGGTGTATACATGAGAAATACACTCGTGCTCCGTGCGGTCAGTGGCTTACCGCATTCGGACGGAGTGAGCGATCCGTACGAAAGGCGGGGTTTAGGACGCACGGTCCTGGCCGCATATTCGGCTCCGTCCGCACCGACCAGAATAAGGCCCTAAGTTGCTGACCCTCAGGCAAATGTGACTGTGAAGGGAGGACAGGGTATAACTCATTAAGTAAACATCCACTGCTTCCCTCTTCCATCCCCTTCCACAATTTCTTTCCAGCTGTCCTTGAGGGGGTGACAGTCAGCGATTTTATAATGAAACTATATCTTGTCCCACTCCCTTAACCAAAAAGGGCACATATTAGTTAATTAGTATCACGGGCCATTTATTTAGATCCTCTGAGTAAAAACATGGATAATCTTCAACCCTGCACTGTTAAGACCGATTTTCGGAATCCTTGAATTATACTATTCACACTACACCCTGCTCAGAATTGATATAGGATGTTAAAGGGGTAGTTATTGTTGGATTGTGCCATTAGTATGAAATAAATCTCTACATGCTCTCACTTGATGAATACTTTTAATTTATTTTATTTTATAGTTGATTACTGATAAAAAAATAAATTTAAACAAATGCTACTATACAGGGGAAAAGAAAAAAATATAAAAGCTTTTTATTTCAGTTTTCTATATACATTTTGATATGCAGTTATATGAATACAATAAAACAAAATAGGATCTGAATTTTGTTGGCAAAAGGAACTTGAAAAGAAATTGCATATCTAAAGTGCATGCATTGAATTTTCCCATTTTACAGCTTAGCCTTATAAAATGTGAGCAAGACTGTGCTGTGATAGCATTACCATTGTAGAGTAGAGGAACAGCCGTTACCATGGTTACTGAGGTAGCTCATTGGTTACAATATTATCAAGATGGCTAGAAATGCATCTATTGTTCTACTACCTGGAGAAATCAATGTCATATGATGCAGTAAAGTCATACCGTTCCAAAGACAGGAGCTGTCCCTTTTTCAAACTGTACAACTTGTGCATATGAATCTCACATACAGCTCTCCTGGCTTCCTCATTATATTTCTACATCTACATAAGGGATAAGGGATTTATATTACATGTCAGGAGCAAATGCAGAATATTTAAAGGGGGTTTGCAGATAGGATTATATATATATATATATAATAAGGCAATGGTGCTGCCAGTGGCGTAAGTATCGCTCCGCAGCCCCAGCGATGGTGGGGGGGAGTAGGCGCCACTGGGGCGCACTGTCACGGCGGATGCCACCCGTCATGCTACACTATTTACAGGCAGAGCTGCTGGGCAGCTCCGCCTCGGCGCCTCCATCCTATGCTCCTTACACCCCTGCCCATGCCCCCCTCATGCCACCCATGCCCCCCTCGTGCCACCTTACCCCTCCACTTAGCAGGGACCCGCAGATCTCCCCGGTCCCGGATCACCTCTTGGCTACTGCTGCTTTGGAAATGGACCATCATAAAATGTCCGCCGCCCATACAGCAGACTGTTCTGTGGGGGGAGGGTTGTTTGCTAAATTTACTGGGGGAGCGCTGCAAATTTTTTGGCGGGGGGGGGGGGGGAATTATAGTTACGCAACTGGGTGCGGCACTCGCAGCTTGAAGAAAGATGCAATCACACACTTGCTAGATATATATATACATACATACACAATATACTGTACCAGTGGTGGTAATGCCGGTAGGATTAATACATCACTACACCTGGGTGGAAGCAGTTGGTTTCAATGTGCTTGGCAGTCTACTGACCCTCAGACTGTTAAGCTGCTGTAACAAATCCCTTGAATATTACTATCCCCATTCCCCCAGTGGAGCCCAGAACCACCCCAGCAATTTTTACACCCCCAGATAGCACCCACTTCTGTCACTTTAACAGATGTCCCTATGGATATAGATGGAGTTCCACCAGGAGGATGGGTCCACTACTCTGGGCAGGGCCAGATGATAAAAATAGGTTACTGACTTATAAGTGGCCTTCCTGGTGCATCGGCCTACCGGGAATCTTCTCAGTAAGGTCTATGGCTATCCATTCCTTTACATCCGTACATCCTGCCTTCTAACATGACCTATTCCAGGAGGAAGAAAGGGCTCTGTTCCTGGACTTCTCTCTAATATATGATCGCCATCACCTGTGGTGAAACACCTTTTTATCATTCAACTTGTTCATTACAGGTGATAGCAATCTTACATAAGAAGGAAATCCTAGAGCAGAGCATTTTGTCCCTCCTGGAATGAGTCATGTTGGGAGGTATGCAAATAGTAGGTTTCTAAATATTGCTTTCATGTTTTAACAGATTCCAAGTGTGAACAATTGATTTCTATGTTCAGATAATGCAGATAACTATCAATGAAGGCAGAGACTCTTTGAAAAGTTTCATATCTTTTTTGTGCAGGAGCTGAGCTTCCTTACATCCTGTGCTGGCCCCACCCCCAATGACATGTGAAAGGGGAGGTGCTAAGGGGTGCAGAGTGCTCTTTTTCCCAGAAGCTGTGGACAGCACTAATGCTGCACTCCTGGCTGCAGGGTGCCTTTCTGAACCTGTTTACTCCCGCAAACCTCAGTCACCAGACTGCATTCTGCAGTTTCTTCATGGTTTCGTTGAAAGATTAGGTTATTCAACATGTACTTTCCATAGGATAAATGATGTAATTGTATCATACTATATTATCACTTTGTTGTTTAGGTGATGGCTGTAGCTAATTTGTAAGCGCACAACCCACGTAACTTAGACATTTTTTGGCAGAGGTCTAAACCTTTCAAAAATACGTAAATATGTTAGTCATGCTCTGGTGTCGTACAAAAATAATGATATTTTCTTATAAAGCTCTCTCTTTGTTTCTTCACTGTGCACAACCCTAACACATGTGTTACTAAAGCTGCAGCCACCTGTTATGTGTGGCATATTACCAAATGTGAGGTTGGAAGCCAAGTCTGACAAAATCCATTTATTTCTGTTGCTGTATTTTACGCAGCAGCTGAAAAACGCAGATTTTTGCTTTTTGTTAACTCCCCACCAGGTAAAATGACAAATCACTGTTATGGAATGGGAGAAGCACATGAAAACAGCTAGTTTGGTTGTACATACAGTGACCACATGCTGACTGCACAGTGATGTATTGTACATCTATATATTACACAAGGAAGTCTGTATTTCTAAAATATGATTGTAAAATGTTACTGTACAGATATACAGTATTTGTATTTATGTGTGTGTGGTCTATTATGTTGACATATAAATAATATAGACAGTCCTAGAAATGGTCAGAATGTCAACTTGTTTGAAAAAAAATGAGTAGTCAAAATGTTGGCATGTCTATAAATTGACACAATCTGTCAGACCACAGTCACCACTTATTGGGTTCAGACAGGTACTGGTTGCTGTTGGTCCACACCTCACAGCTTCATCCTGCAATCTCAGTCCTTTGCAGTGTTGGGTCTTCCTTGTTTTAGTTTAGTTGAGTCACTCTGTGCATGCCCAAAGTGTCTCGGAAAATCTAAAATGCAGAACATAACTAGACACTTTGGTCTCCTGGGTCAGAAAAAGTGTTTTGTGTCGCCATCCCAGGCACATAGGGGTTTATTTACTAAGGTGACAGTTCTAGATGGGATGTTGCTTAGGGCAACTAATCAAATTATCTCTTCTAGAAGGTGCTAAATAAATAAATAAATCGATTTTGATTGATTGCCCATAGCAACATCCCATCTGAAATAGAACTCCCATCTTAGTAAATAAACCCCATAAGGTGATCCTTGGCACCCATTGGAAGCACTTGGTGCCCTTTCCAGCATAATATATATTGGATACACCATATATACATTTTCTTTGTATTTAATAACATTATCCTTTATGTTAAATTACACATTGAATTACACAGGATCTTCAGTCACATCCTACTTTTTTTTTTCTTCCCTACTGCAGTCAGACACCTTACTCGTGGAGCTATTAGCTTCTGTGACCGAAGTATGAGAGCATTTTGAAATGCGTGCCTTAAATAAATGTGTGTGACTCAGTGGCGGCCCGTACCTTTTCTGGGGAGGGGGGCTGCCTCTGACTGTGATGCAGGCAGGCACCCCTCCTTGTCACCCCTCTGCCGCCACCGGTCCATGCAGACAGAGTTCCCGGCGCCTGTGCTCTGATGAACGGTGCCAGGACTGGCGCATGCGCAGTACAAACCTCTGTACTGCACATGCGGCCAGCTTCTATGGGCTGCTTTGGCAACAGCCCATAAATGTAATCATGGTCCCGGCGCCTGTACAATACAAATGACAGGCACCGGGATTAGCGCATGTGCAGTACCGATATAGATACTGTGCACTCCCAATGGGACTGCCTTGGTGACTGGCAGGTCAGACTTCCAATAGGAAGTCACTGCCAGTCACAGTGAAGCCAGTGCAGTCTCACAGACTGCATCTGGCTTCACTACAGTGGCGGATTTTACCTGTGGGGCTGCAGCCCATAGGTAAAAACCGCCACTAGTGTGACTGAAGGTGCTTAGGGTTATGAGAGGGAGATGGGGATGACCAGGTTATCCCCCTGCTTTTATGTTCACCACCCTAATCATGGCCCTGTTGGGATAAATCCGGAAAAAAGCCTATCAATATCTGGCATTACCCGTTGCATCCAAGCAGCTTTGTACAAATGGAAAATGTGGCCATTGTCTGAAAACTAACGTTTGTTGGCTACACCACACCACATACATACAGTAACAGTCAGTTTGTCATGGGTCTAATGCAACTCAGAACATGTGCTTGTGCGGGTGGTACTTGCTAATGAATGGTATTCAATTTTTGTATGTATTGTAGACTACCAGTTAGAGCCTACTTCAGTTTTTCCCATCGCTTTAGGACACTGAGTTCCTTACTATTAATTATGTGCATCCTCACCATTTATTGTGTCAGTCGTATATATTACTAAGCAACAAGCAGCCAGATGTAATGGTGTGTTCATTTGTAATTTGCTGGTGTGTGAGACATAGAAGATTACACAGACTAATTAGCCTATTTCTTTTTTTAATTAAATCTAGATATCCCCATTGTTCAGCAGATTATCTAACATATTACACTTGCATTTGAATTTTTTTTTATAAAATCCAGTAATGCTGGTCTTTGTTTTGGGTCATGAAATCAGGCATTTATCTCTCTTCGTACTGTAGTTATCTTTTTTTTCTCTTATTAAATACACCCAAAGAAGACCGAGTTTCTGTGGTGGATGTAATAAACTGCCAATCCCTGCAAAGGATGCAGCTGATAGCTTCCCTATCTGCGTCATGCTTTTTGATACCCATTAGTTAAGGGATTATTTGCTGTGCTGTTCTATGTTACGCTGAAAACAATGCTGTAGTTTGCTGGGGCAGATCTTAAATTTGAAGTTAATTTATTATTGTTAGAACATGTGTACTTTGCTATTTTGACATTTTTGTTGAACTATTCAAGCAATGAGATTTTGTCATCTGTCAACTAAGAATAAAACCATTGGTATTTTGAAATTTTAACAGGGTGCGATGGGTTGCTCCTTTCCAGATAGTAATGATTAGTGTTAGTTTAAAAATTGGTGGATTACACAATGGCATATTTCAAGAAAAATAGCCACCAAAATAGCCATTGTACCAAAACAAAACTGCCGCAATGATCCTCCCCCAGATTCCAAAATTAAAATTAATAAGAGCCTTCAACTTTGTTCCTGATCATGAAAACACTGGTTTAGGGTGTTTACTAGAGAACTGAACATTTTATTATGGAAAGTGTATGTACACATTAGATGACATTTTCGCATTGCCTGCCCTCCTGAAATGGCCTGGAGGCTCCCAAAAATCGGTCCCCCTCCCAGCCACCCCAGAAGGATGGGCAAGCCTTCCGCATGTCCCCACATGCCCATCTTCCTACACCGCTGGTAAATTCCGTGATTCACAGATGAATGAGAAGGGAGTGGGGCTAAAATTACATGATTTGCGGCATACACCCACGAATTGTGGAATTTTTCCAATGGCGCAGCTTGATGATGTTATGTTCCTTCCCAGCCCCCACTCCCCCTAATGGCAGCTAGAGAATAAATGTTGGCAAGTATGCAGCAGAGGCTGAACTAGCGATTGGGGGGAGAAGTGCAAAAATAAGCTTTGGGGCCCCAAGTGGCCCTTAGCAACCAGTCCGATTCTAGCTATTATCTTTAAGAAATGTGATAGATCAATAAGTAGAATCTGGTTGCTATGGCTAACATCTCTTCTAAAAACTCCTACTGTATGTTAGTAAACATCTTTAATAAAGTGTAATAAATGCAACACAAGTTAAGGGGGTATGCAATCTGGGATCACAGCTGTCGATCCTCGCCGACAGCTGTGATCCTGGCCCATTTGCGGTCAGATCGACCGCATAACAGAAGGGGTTCGATGTTCCGCCTGCTGATGGGCGCAAAGGGGGTGTGGCCGCGAAAACGGCCGTCGATTGTCGATATGCGGCCTGAATCACGACAATCCATGGCCATTATCGGCAGAATGGGCCCGACAGCTTCTGAAGTCTGGCCCGTTCTGCCGTGATCTCGCATCAATGCTGTCGTTAAGGACAGCATTGAATAGGGAGCCGCCGCTATTTCCTACGTCGGAAATAGCGGCAGCACATTGCATACCACCCTTAATCTGTAATCTCTTTAGATGATTGCAAGCACAAACTTTCTACTTGTTATAGCACACATTATTTGTATCCCCTTGCTGCACTCACTGCCCTGTCACAGCTTAACACTGCCTATATAGTACACTGCCACATTAACAACTCACTTCCCTCTCCAAGCTCACTGCCCCCTCACGGTACTCACAGACACCTCCCTTCCATACAGCATCGGCACACTTACCGACTTTCCTTTGGTTTTATCAGTGATACCGCTACAGGCCCAACTCTGCTGTAATTGGACATTGCCTCCTCTTAACATTATGTGTGCACTATTTACTTTATTTTTTTTTTTTTCCTTTTAAGATTGTTTTCTACAGTGTTTTATTTGGACAGCCTTAATTTTTTTCATGGGATGTTCTACATTAATAAACTGGTGACACTGGCTGTCTATGAGGATATTTGTTTTCTAAGTTACTATGCTGATGAACATCTTTGTGTTTACAATGAGCAGTAAGTTACTATAAATGAAAATTATTACTGAAGGATACTTTACTACCATTCTGTGCAAGTTCTACTATTATATTTCATTAATCTTACACTTTTAACATCCTTTCTCACTGACTCAGCTTACATCCACATAGACATTTTTCTTGGGTGTCTTTAGCCATAAGTAGCAATGTGAAAAATGTTGCCTGCATTATTTATCACCCTCCTTCATGCATCAGTGTAACCACAAATCTCATTTATGAATGTCCTGTATAAAAGTCAGAAAAGAACAATGACCGTTCATGGCTCTGATTGGCTGTAAGTGATCATATAGATTATTGCGACTCACTGAAATCTGGTGTTATTAATGCTGCTATACACAAGATAAAATGGAAAGCGTGGTACATCCTGGCCCTCAGCATATTATGGAAAAGGAGCCACAAGAAAACCTAATCCATAACATTTATAAAACAGAATAAACTATCGATTTAGTATCAGATCACTTGTGTGTTAGCAGTCCATGGGGGAGAGAAAACACCACTCACCCGCCCTGTCTCCGGGGAGCTCTTTCAATGGAAAGCCACCGTCACTGGGCAGTCATTCCAGGTGGTGGACTATACTGGTGGGGGCGGAGAGGTAAACTCCACCATTTATTATGATACCCAAATAGGTATGGGCCTGAAACATAGACTAGTAGGTAGAGGGCCCATTTCAAAGGTAGACTATTGGATGTTGGATGCACATGCATCTGCATCATACTGAGGAGGCAGTTTGCTCATTAATGCCGCTGGAGATGCAGATCTGTTCCTAAAAAGAGAGGAAATTTCAGAGGGCATTACTGGGAGGTAACAAGCACTGGGGGACCGTGTTTTTGGCAGTCATTCTGTGTCTGTAATATGGAATGTGCAATGTCCAGTGCGTCAAAAAAGTTATTTTTTTTCAAAAGTGTAATAACTAAACAAAAGTAAACTTCATAAAGATCAGGGAAAAACTCACAGAAAAGGTTCACAGTTTTTTTTTTTGCTTAAAAAGTCATGTACAATTGTCAAATGAGATAATCTACGTAATGTTGCATAGTCCTGAACACTATTTACATTTGTTGTCTGTGTTGAACCTTTCCATGTTTGCATGACCTATGAGATACGTCAACTGGCATTAACTCCAATGTCCCTTTAATTTTGGAGGTACTGTAGGTACATGCTACCATTATGCAAACCTAGGGTGCCAGGAATAACGGAATATAAAATGCTGGGTGCCAAAATGACATACCTTCTGTGTTTTGTCACCTTGTATGCCCACACTGTGCATGAGCCACTAATGCAAAAGCACAAAACTGTCATTCAGCTGATGTTACCTCCTGTTCGCAGAGGGCTGGGGAGATGGTACTTGGCTGTGATGTCACACTCCCAAAAGTAGATGATCCTGCCCCATCATACCATAGCTAAGAAGGTTATAAGGGCAACAGGGCATTGGCGCAGTGGATACTCTAATTCTGTCACCCCTCTGTTCACAATTCTTTCATTGAGTTTTTAATGCATGTGATAAAATCAGTGCTCAAAGTGGAAATTTAGAAGTGGGGATATAGCAAATTCAATAAAACAGCCAGGGATCTGGGGTATACCTAGAACTTCAAAAACTTTAATGATTTCTGCTGGACTAAATTTATCATGCAGCATGGTCCTGATGATATTGGGGTAAAAGGTCACTGACAGAGAAAAGCCATCAGGTAGCTGCTACTGTATGTGTGCATCCCCAACTTGTGTAACCCAGTGACAGGAGATGGCAGGCTGGCAGACCTCAGCAGGAGAGAGTGCGAGTGCAGTAGTGCCGTCCTCTCAGCATAGGGAGCCTGGTGGGAGAGTCACCAGTGTGGAAGTGAGTGCCCTGGGAACGGGGGGGGGGGGGGGGGGGGGTGGTGGTGCCACAGTACAATCTGTACTAGTTGCTCTTGGTTCAGGGGCAGCAGCTTGGTAATTCTGAGTGTGGGTTAGCATTCCATTCCAGTAGTAGAGGGTGTTCCATGCACACATGGGGAGGTGTGGGGGGGGGTTACTATCTTGGCTGGTGTAACTTATTCCAGCAGCTTGATTCCAAACACTGCTAGGACATAGTCCTGGCAGCAGCATATCTCCGGGGTGATGCTTGCAACCCTGGAGCAGGCCCTTTCTCCCTCCATCAATGAAAAAAATGGGTGGGTGGTCTGTATATGTAGCAAACAGTTTTCACAGCTGTGAGTCCGATTTACAGCTGTGCAGTTACAACTTTATGCCCGGCGCTTGAAGTGGCAGTATGCTATACCGCTGCATACCACCCCATATCTATCTCAATATTCATACCTGATTCTTAAATATTGCAACATGATATAACAATTAATGTTGACGTTACAGAACATATTTAAGGAGAGAAAGAGAGAGAGAGAAAATAATGATACATTTTACTATTGCAGCTCATATTTCCCAGTATGTGCCAAATAAAATCAGGAATTATTGATTTAAACATGAAACAAATAAAGCACAAAGGGCCTAATTCAGACCTGATTGCAGGAAAAATTTGTTCTGAAAACCATGTGCACTGCAGGTGGGGCAGATGTAACATGCGCATAGAGAGTTAGATTTGTGTGAGTTATTTTGTTTCTGTGCAGGGTAAATACTGGCTGCTTTATTTTTACACTGCAATTTAGGTTTCAGTTTCAACACAGCCCACCCAAATCTAACTAACTCTTGCTGTACATGTTACATCTACACCACCTGCTGTGCACATGGTTTTGTCCATTTTGAGAACAAATTTGCCCTGCGATCAGATGTGAATTAGGCCCAATATGTCATCCTCCCACCCTATAGATTACAAGCTAAAATGTTCTTACAGCAAGCGTACAAAACAGTTGAGGTTATTCTCCGTTTATCTCGTCATTGCAGAGCTGTGGAATTTAATTCACAAAAGTAGAAAATATACACAGTTAAAAGGCTTAAAATGTATTTTGATTCTGTTGCTGATCTAATTTGCCAGTGCGCTAATCAGATTAACGAACACATGCAATTTACTTTGGGTCTGTCAGGACCTGTCATTTAAGATATGTTCAGACTTTTCAATTAAAAAAAAGGGCCTAATTCATGTTTGTACACAACGACAGATTATCACACGTTATTATCAGCAGACTGCACATGTGCTGAGATCACAGTGTGCATGCGTTAAGGGTCCGATGCAATCTTGCTCACAATGAGGATATCATGGGAAAATGACTGACAGGAAGTGACTGTTTGTGTTACTGTGATTATGGGGAGTGGTTGAGAAACCCAGGCATGTCATGGCCATTTTCAGGGCTTGTATTTGGTGAGGGCTGTGAGCTTGTAAATTGAATTTGCTTACACATGAACTAGGCCCAAAGTGTAAATATTTACACCACAGTCCCCAAACTATCAAATCTGTCTGACCGTTTCTCGCACTCCTTGTATGCAACATTGGGAAGGTCTGTTCACTTTGGTGGATGAATTTTCCGTGATGTGCCATATGTTTCCGGTTTTACAATGAATGAACGCCCCTTACACACTAGACGACCCACACCATGGCTGATATTGATAACAGATATTGGCCACAGGTGAATGAATTGAACATACACACTGAACAATATCGGTAAACAATATCGTTCAGTGACCTCAACAGGACTCGCTGAACATGCAGATTGTTGGCTATACAGTATAGCCAAAATTGACTTGCATGTTCAGCCGATGAGGGTTGTTAAATAGTGTGTGGGAGCGTACATCGGTAATAATACTGAGTGTGCAATATTGTTTAAAAAATCAGGTATTGTGTATGGGGCTTATCTCTATAGAGGCATTTAAATCTTGTGAACAGCCAAAGCCACCAACTGAGATTATTAATGTCCCATTACATACATGTTGCTGCCCCCTCACATCTGTTATGCAGTACATATGAGAGGGAAACCATATTCCACTAGTCATCAAATTGTGCTAGTACGCATTTGGTGGATCAGCAAGACATGTCTCTCCTCTTCTGGTTTGAAACTAGAAGGAGCAGTGAGAGCAAGACTACTCTAATTTGGGCCTGCAGTGTACTTCGATGCCTGCATGCTAAACCCTTATCAATTAGGGAAAGTCTGTCATAGCATACAGCAGTCAGGAAATAGTAAGCTTCATTTTTATTAATCTATTTTAAATGCTACAGCACCTTCCAGGGAATACTTAATCATTCTGGAAAAAGAAGGGTGGGTGGAGTGCTAAGAGCAATAATTGGTTTTACAATCAGTTTCTATCAACATGAAAAATTTATTTCTAAAATAAAATCCTAATCGGTGTGTAATTGCACTGGGTAGGTATACAATCAATGCATGGATAGCATAATATATTTCACAAAATGTATAATATTACAGAACATTAAAAATGTACATTATAGTATGAAAAATAAAAAATTGTGAAAAATGGGTCTGATACTTATGGTCTGGAGTCCCATTTCACCCAACGGTGGGAGACGATGGTATTTGAACAATCCTGGGGTCAATCCTCGTATAGCTGAAAGAGGATAGGGTCCATTTAACCATGCGGGATTCTTTTTTCACGCTGGAGGATGATGTTAGAGCCCCTGTTGGAGTGCGGGGAGTCCTCAACAATGGTGCGGAATTTGTAATCCTTATTATGCAGGTGGTGTTTCCCAGGTGGATATTGCAGCTGTTTGACCCAGGTGTTGCAAAGTGGGGGAAATCGGTCTCCAATATTGTGATAGTGAGAGGTGGTGGGAGTCAGACCAAAGATGCCCAATTAAAATCAGCAGGTGCTCCCTGACATGTTTTGCCATCCAACTGACAGCTTTTTCAAAGGTGTGGACCCTATCCTCTTTCAGCTATTGACTCATGGGCCCATGTCAGCACATTGCACACATAAATACGCCACTGCTTCTACTACATACAATATATAAAGTCTACTTACAGTGTTTGGGTCATATGCACTAAGGGCTAGATGCACTAAGCTTCAAAAGTGATAAAATGGAGAGTGATAAACAGCCAGCCAATCAGCTCCTGCCTGACATTTTCCAAACACAGTCTATGACATGGCAGGTAGGAGCTGATTGGCTGTCTGTTTATCACTCTCCATTTTATCACTTTTTGAAGCTTAGTACATCTGGCCCTGTGCCTCAAAAGTAAGGTGACCAACTCATCCCTTTAATCTGGGACACATATTAATTACACAGGTTCTGTGGCAGTTTAAACCCAGGTGAAATGGAGTCTTGAGGTGTGGCAGTTTAAAACCAGGTGAAAGCCAGCCACAGAACCTGTGTAATTAATATGTGTCCCGGATTAAAGGGATGAGTTGGTCACCCTACTCAAAAGTGATAAAATTATGAATGATAAACAACCAACCAATCAGCTCCTGCCTGACATTTTTCAAACACCGTTTGTGACATGGCAGGTAGGAGCTGGCTGTTTATCACTTTCCATTTGATCACATTTGAAGCTTAAGGTGCGTACACACGGGGGCGATTTTGTCCCAAATCGCGGGAAATATGGTCGCTCAGCGACCATATTGCCCGCAATGGGAGTGTGCACCGGCAATATATCGCCGGGTGCGCGCTCCCGTTTTTGCCCCTATAGTGATCGCTGGTCGCAGAAACATGCTCCTGCGACCAGCTGATTACCACTGCCGGGCTCCCCCGGCAGTTTCTTTTTCATCAGCGACCATCTCTGGTCGCTGATGAACAGGAGAAACTGAGCAATATATCCATATATTGCTCAGCTATATATGGCTGAGCAATATATCTCCCCCGTGTGTACACAGCATTAGTGCATCTGGCTCTCTGTTTGGTAATATTCTCCCCAAAAATATATATATTGTGATCCTGCTTAGTCAGTGGTCTGTGAATGGTAGGAGAGGATTTGTTTAATATGGTTTAATTTGAAATTCAAGTGTAATGCATTGGTGGAGAGCCTGTGCTTTCTGTCCCAGACATAGTTGCCATAACAACTTGGGGCACTTTTTTTTTCTTTGACACTCCTGTCTCTGCTATGTGATCTACAGCAGTCATTCTGGAAACTGGGAGGCTAAAAATATATTCCCCAGTTAACCTGCAAATTGATACTTAATTCTGCACAAAATAAAACCCTTAGACTTCTCATTAGCAATTTTTTTTAATTCACACTCTGCTTTTAATTGAGTATAGGAGGATTTTATTTTGTGTTTTTCTGAGATTAATTTTACAGTCATTTGCATTTGAATATGTGCTAAATTCATGTTTAAATGAAAATATTTGATTGTTCATATAGAAAGGTATAGGCCAGGATGGGGGGTGACGTGAGGGATCTCTTTCATAGTTATTTATGCTACAGTACCTTAATACATAAATAATCAAATAAATAATGGGGATTTAGTTCATGAATTGATCAATGCATTGAAGATTGCAGCCCATCTTGCAGTGAAATGGGGACCCTTGGCGATGGGCTGCAAGCTTAAATGCATTGATCAATTCAACTAACTCCCTATTCTGTATTTGATTACTTATGTATTATGGTGAGGTAGTATATTATGGTAAGTGTTGAGCCTCCTGTGTGTGTGTGTGTGTGTGTGTGTGTGTGTGTGTGTATGTATGTGTGTGTAGCATACCATTAGCCAGCCTAATTAGAATGACTGGAAAATCTTTACACACTTTATAGATGTTGTACTTGAGAGAACACGGATCTGAAGCTGATAAGAATAGTGGATGACATTTTACTTGTTTGCTTCATTAACAAACTTGATGTTGATATGTTTAGTCTGAGATCACTATGCTGGCTAATCAGAGCATTAGTGCTGCGCTAATTGTCTACTTACTGACTTCTGACAGTCCAGCAAATGTTAGGGATACATGAAATGATTTGATTCATCAGAGATAATGTGAGTTTTTTTACTGACATCAAAAGTTTGCCTTGTTTTCTTAGAGCGGACCACATACATAATGTTTCACCTCGGAATGCACACCTGTTTTAATAATACAGGTTGAGTATCCCTTATCCAAAATGCTCGGAACCAGGACCATTTAGGATAGGGGATTACTCCGGATTTCGGAATATCTTTTGATATCTCATGCTCACCTGGTCCTCGGATGTCCACCGGCGTCCATCTTTGATGGTGACATCATGAGGTCACCGGCGCACATTTGGGAGGTATGCATTTGGTAGACATGCCATAATGATAGAGAGAGACATCTTTTGAAACTTGGCCACCTTTGTGGATCCCGATTCTAATTCTTGTGACGTGGTTTAGGCCTACATCACAAAATTCAAGTCCCATCTTCACAATGAAATGACTGATTGTGTAAACTATTATCAAGGCCAAGCTCTCCGTAACATGATTATTCAAATGGTATCCAAAAGGCTCCAACTGCATCATCATGCCCCAATCCACCACACGTCCTGCTTGCCCCAAATACCAAATAGTAGCCAAGTGTGGTCTGTGCAGTGCTATTTTCACAGTGCATCGCCTCTCTTCTGTGTTACTTCAGATAATAAATAATGTCATGTCTGCATTGCCTCATATTATTAGGAAAATATATCAACCGGCGCAGGATTGAACAATGATTTATAAACCATGTTTATCATTCCTACATGCATTATCCTTCTTGTAAAACCAGAGGATTTAGATGGCAGAACCACTTATCTAGTATCCAAGTGGGATTTGCTCATCCAGAAATTAAGGCACTGTTTGCCTTTGTGTGATAAGAGCAGCCGCTTTCAGCCAGATGCCTTTCGTTTATTTTCCTGAAATTATATAATAGAATATCTAAGTGAAAACAAATAATTATTTCAGATTGAGCTATTTTTTTCTAATAAATCTTACATTTTGCTTTGCGCTATCGAGGTTTAAGCTTTCGAAACCATACGATTGTGTTCATCTGTAACTGTTGAGTTATTACACTAGGTAAAACCTTTGGCAGTGGTTGGAGATGTCATCAGATGAGTATGTGATCTCATCTAGTCTTGAAGTGTTAAATTATGTATGAGGAAGACCTCAAGAGAGTCAGATGATTATTCATTGAATCATTGCAACTCAAGGATTCTTGTCTATAAAAATGGCTGACAAATTATTCCAGGTTCTTCTGGCTAAACTGCACGTGAAGCTGATTTGCTGTACATCATTTTTTTTGTTTTTAAGGTAGGAAATTATAGGTTTCACAGAAAAAAAAGAGTGTGTGGAAGTAGCCAGACATGTTGCGGGAGCCAGCTAACTTGTGCCTGGAAATGTTTTCAAAGTGCTTGATACAAATTCTGAACCATAAAGCAAAAATGGTGATTTACTTGTTGACACAGCATATTGTACATTGAATTAATAAGTGCCTTAATTCACTGGGGAACATTAAGATTCATTCAGAGGGAATATGCTGATGTGGCCTGGGGGAATAAGTGACTATTTTAGAATTGAATTTCCATCTATAAGTAAGGTAATTTGCATATGTTCCTGTGATTTTTAAGATGGGTTTTAGTGTAGATTTGTGGTTCATATTTGACATATGTTAGCATCTATAAAATTTGACCATTTTTCTTTCTAGCTTCTACACTGTCTTTTAGCACTATCTCCCTAAAGGAAGGGTGTAACATTTTTTATTATTTTTTATTTTATTTAAAGCTTTCACTTCTGTATATACTTACTGTAAATGTGCATCATTCTTTTCTATTCTAAATCTACAGTATATATATGGGGAGAGTTTCAGATTGAGAGGAGGAGGCCTGTTTACAGGCTGCAAGTGTAGTCCCCTTCCTCCTTTCGGTACTTATGTATTATCTGGACTCCCATGTTAAATGCACCCTATTTTTTCATACCCCTACTATCCAACTATGCATGAAGTTGATTGTATATAGTGTGGCGAGCGCAGCGAGCCACCGTGCCCGAAGCGTGGTGAGCGCAGCGAGCCCCGCGAGGGGACGTGGTCTCATAAGAAAAACGGGGAGTCCAGATATTACATAAGTACCCTCCTTTCTACTACACATGTGCACAACTCTTGGAAAATGGCAGCTGGGTGGGGGTTGAGGAATACTTATCAGGCCCCTGTTGGGATTCCATCCGGGTACTCCATCCTGGTAATGCTGTTGGTCTTCTGACTGCCGGAATCCCGTCCGCCATATGTATCGAATTGGCAAGTATGATAGTGATGTCATGCTTTCTCTTCCCTTCCGTGCAATGTTTGTCGATGTTTTATGGGCTAAAAGGGGTATGCTAGAAAGGGATGTCTGTATAATGAATGGATGAACAGTGAAGTGAATAATGCATCACAGTGTAGTTTATATTGCCCAATGTATCTTGCAATTGAGACCTATTTATACAAGGGGCAGAAGCATTTAGGTTACTTTAAAGTGCGTGAACTTGCATTTCTACCTACTGTAGGTAAAAACTGATTTCTAAGATGGGAATATACATTTCAGTACAATGTACATGATCATTTAGAGCAGGCATGTCCAACGTTGGCCCTCCAGATGTTGTGAAACGACACATACCAGCATGCTTTGCAATAGTTTTAGCATTCTGTAAAACCAAAACTGTGGCAAAGCATGCTGGGATGTGTAGTTTCACAACATCTGGAGGGCTAACGTTGGACATGCCTGATTTAGAGTTTCAATAATTTTAGTTAATGGTCAAAACATATTCCATTTCATTTTATAATAAACATACATGATCTTTCTTGTTACTTGCTGATACTTCTTATCTACTTCTACTCTGAATGTTCTTATGTGTATCGGTGCCTTAAGTGACAGAAAATGTTGATAATGAGGATGCAGGCTTCACTGCAATTGATCCATGGCATTGGTGCCTTTTGAGACTACAGTATATACTAGCTCATTAATCCATTGCTGTTGCTTCCTTGCACAGCTTCAAAAAGTCATCCCTTTTGTTTAGCTTGTCGATGTGCTGAAATGTGCTATCAATTACTGGTCTTGTGATTCTCTGCCTGCCTAGCAACTCTCCCTGCAGATAGTCTGAAGAGCTTGGATCAACAAGGTGGCAGATGTAGAGCATTACTAGTTATGATTGAAATAGTGATGTACTACTTGAAAGAAAAATGAAAATGATATAGGGACACTGTGTGTTTATTTGAGGACACTCTTCCTGCATCAACAATTTAATAGGTTTGAATATGTTGAATGTTATGCGGAGCCTTTTCAATGTATGGAAATGAAATATAAATATAATGTCACATAAAAAGAGTCAATAAAAAAATATTTAGCAGGATCATCAAGATTTCTGTCCAGTGCCAACCACACACCACAATCACAGATATACAACCACTGGGCGCTTCCAAATCTCTGGCAACTCAATCTGGATGATTCTTCCCAGCAATAAATAGGTCTTGTGCCCACTCAGTGCTCACCTAATGGAGCCTAGTTTAATATTCCCCAGGATTGTATATCAGCTATCAAAAGGTGGCTTGGTCCACCCTATGGGGTACAACTTCACATTAAGCTTCTTTTTGACTTGGTAAAGGGTCATTATTGGAACCACAAATGACTGCACTAGGAGGCGCTATTATCATCTTTCTTTCCATATAATTGTGGAAACTGAAAGAACAATGATTTTGTGGAGATAAAGCAGAAACACTCTACATAGGGAGGGGAGCGCAGAGTGACTATATATTCTTCTGACCTTGGATAGATATTGCACATTGGGACTTATCTGTTTTTATTTTTAGGATACTAATGTATCCACACTCATCATTGCTGTGATGCACACACACGTGCATAAGCATCGCTGTATGCTACAGTATTTGCACCATCCATAGGAAAGATTAGCGTGCGTACACAAGTGTGCATCTCATTCGTAGGCTGGATGGATGGGCGTGTATACCTTTGTATATCATTGGAAAATATTGGGAAATAATAAGATATATATATCTGTGTGGGATACATAAAATATCCCTGCGGCGGGGATGCCAGAGGTCACAAGACTGACCACGGCATCCCGATTTGAAGAATCCTAACTAGGGCTCTGTAATTAAGTAACCCCTTTCCCCTAACCCTCAAGCATAACTCTCTCCCGCAGCCTAACCGTATCCCTCCCCGCTGGTGCCTAACCCTTACCTCTGTAACCCCAACCCCTATCCCCCCTGCATAACCCAAAGGTCCTCCTTAGTCCCTAAACCACCCCCCCGGTCTGATTTTTACTATGCAATTTTGACTATAGTAGAACACTAGATTGTACACAATATAGTCAATATTATCTGGCTTGCGCAGTCTATAATTGTTTCTTGCGACCCTCTGGGGGTGCATCTTGGCATTGCAGGCTATATACACAAAGTGCAAAAGGTACTTCCAATTTTGGCTATATAGTAAAAATCAGAAGCTGATATCACACCGTGTGTATGCACCTTAAGATCACCTTTAGAAATATCTTTATATAATAGGTGAATAATTAAACATTAAACCAACAGAGACTTGTATTATAGAGCAGGATGATAATTACACATTAAACATCTATTTAGCTCTATGGGCTATAAATGGACAATGAATCTGTTATCTAAATTCAATTCTAAATGAAGTCAATAAAATGCTCATTATGTGGAGATACTGTAAGATGCTAAGGTTCGGCAATGCAGAGGAATGGAATATGATTACCCACACCATTGTTTAATATACAGTAAATGCAGGTTTTCTCAGCGAGTATACCAGTACAATAAATAGATTTGGGGCATGGCATCCAGCAACCAACTGATGCGCTGATGCCTAATATAATCAACTGGAACGAGCCTAATATAATCAACTGGAACGAGCTCAAAATTTAATCAGCACTAACTATATTATATGGGGAAGTTTTTTTTAAAACAATAATTAATTTTAGAAATATATATATATATATATATATATATATATATATATATATATATATATACCTTTTCCAGATCATTTACAGTTGTTTTAAAATTTGGACACAATGTGATTATAACTGGTGATTAGCTAATGCCATATGAAGCACCAATGTTCCATTATCCACCATTGAGCAGCATGGCCCTCCTTACAATGTACTAGAAATAGACTGTACTCAGACTCTGTTTCTACTTGCGATACCGGCGCCACAACGCTGCGCATCGGTATCCCAAGCCCCCTTACACGGTGCGGTTTTCGCTAACTGTCCTTAGGATTTTGACTATATAGTCCAAACCGTAAAGGAAAAAATAACCAGAATTGCACTGTGTTTACACCGCATACTGTAAGTGTATGGTTGGTGTGCATTCTTGCAACTCCTCAGCAGTGGAAGGAGTTTGGTGATTAAATAACAAAGGTGAAAAGAACAGTCTGAATAGTAAAATTGTAACATGGTTTCAGCAAACGCCCTTTGTCAAGGAATGATTGTGATCAAGTATGGCCAGTCTTCAGTGGTACACCTGTGTACAGGTGCTGGTATTCCAACTCAAACACTAATATACACAACATTTGTGAACTCTTACAAAATGAATTAACTGCCTGCTCTCAATCGTCTTCCATCCAATAACTGTCTAGGACTGGTGATCAGTATGATCTCCTCTCTTTAACCTGTATAATCTTGTATTTAGTGATTCTGGTTTCCTGATTATTTGTAAAAGGATACTTTACAAATTACACACCTGAGTAAATTGTCACATTGTGTTAGGAATATCTTCAAAATGTTTACGTATTTACTTGCAGAGTTTGTATATTCTCGCCGTGCTTTCGTGGGTTTCCTCCGGGTACTCCAGTTTCCTTCCACAATCCAAAAAATATTCTGGTAGGTTAATTGGCTACCAACAAAATTACCCTGGAATGAGTGTGTGTGCATGTACATGTAGTAGGGAATATAGATGTAAACTCCACTGGGGCAGGGACTGATGTGAATGTTTAAATATTATTTGTACAGCGCTGCAGAATATGTGTGCACTATATAAGAGATTGTTAACAAATAAATAAATAAACAAACTTTAAGATGAATATAAGGATCGGGTATATGTGGGGGTAGACAAAACTTTTTTTGTGTGTGTGGGGTGGGTGGGTTAGGGGGTGAATGTATACTGTGAGGGGGAGAGGTATGGGGATGAGTGTATTATGTAGGGGTGGGGAAGAGAAGTAAGCTGGAAACCTAACAAAAATACTCCAGATGCTAACTTTGATTTGATTGAGCCCTCACTGTTTGTCATTTAATTCTTACACATTAAAATATCTTTAGTATTCCAAGTCCATTGTATTCTATTCTGAAATGGTGTAATCCATTAAATTTTAAACTGTTCTATACTTAGAAGCTTGAATTATTATGGAAATAATTAATGTAATTGTTTATGTTCCTTTGGCTCATTTCCAATGCCTGCAGCTTCTTTCTGACTGAGAGACAGTCTGTAGCATTTCATTCCTCCCCACACTGGACATCAAAGATCGCTAGTCTTTCTGTAGACAAATACATTCCGAAGTTGTCAAAAATAATAACTTCACAAAGAGCCAATAGCGGTGTAAAACATCCTAACGTGTTTAGCATCTTTTGGCATATCTGCATAGTAATGAAGGAAGAGAAGCAGATTACTACAGGATACTGCTATGTCAACAAGAAAATAATTAGTTTAGGGCAGAAAACTTTATCTAGGGGGTGTTTATCAAAACAGGCAGAGTGATACAATTATGAGAGATAATATATCAGCCAATCAGCTTCTGCCTTACAATTTATAAATTTGAAAAATGACAGTTATGAGCTGATTGTTATTTTGGGGTGATTCACATTGGTGTGGTAAACAGCGTACATTCACTGTTTACCGAGCAGTTAGACACCGCCTGCTGGTGTAGCAAACTCACGCCCCCCTTCCCTAAGGGAACGGCCAAATTTGCAAGTGAATGGATGTGTACGCTCACACATTCATTCACATACAAGTGTATGGGGGAAAGTAATTTGATGGTCGAATGATTGTTCTACCCGTTCGCAAATATGAGTCAGTCAAGGCTGACTTTTGTTTACGAGTGCCTGGATGAAGAGGGGGCATGCGGCTGACGTCCTATAATTTCAGCTGCCCACCCGGAGCAGGCATCGGCCCGCCTGCATCCCCAGGGAAATGTCCATCATTTTCATGGGGACGCCCATAAAAGCGCTGGACATTCCCCTACTCCGGGCCCGATGTCCATCCCCGCCCACCTTCCCCTATCTGTGCGAACGCCTCGGTGAGTGTGATACTCACCAAGAGCGTTTGCACTGCGGGTCTGCACATGCATATTTTCACCGATACGCATGCGCAGACCTGCAACATCGGTCTCCAGACCAAATTCACCCAAATGCAAGCCAATCTGAATCATCCCCTTTAACTTTTGCAATTTTATCTCTTTGCAAGATTTGATCAATACCAAAATCTAAGATTTGCATACAGTAGATGTTAGTAAAATAATACTTCTTCATAGTAAATATGTACCTTGGTATATATCTATCATTTGGTGGTTTATTATTTTAATTGCACACGTTAAATCGCTGTTTCAATTGTATTAATTGGAGTGCATTATTTATTAACCCTTATAGCCAACTGAAAATGGTTGTTTGGGGAATATAGTTTTTTAATGGCAACCCCCACCTCTAACAGGATACTGTCATAATATTTTTGAAAGTTGTTGCTGTACGCTGTTGTATTTTTGTATGATGAAGGGTATGTATTGTGCTACATTTCATTGTCTTATGGATTATGTACTGTACCTCTGACTAGATTATCACTTCAGGTATTTGTTAAACCCCCAAATCAAACATTTTAGATGCTATTGTTATACTTTGATTTTTTTTTTTTTGTCAAAAGTGATAGATGGCAGTGCAACAGGTGCCAATTTTCCAGCTGTATAAGCTAATAAAGTTGTTTGTATGGAGTTTCCTAATGATGATGAATAACCAGTACCAATTACCCTCTTCTGCAATGTGTTCTTTCCTATGGCTCAAAAATGAGCCATTCTACTAGTGATGCAGTGCGTGTACAATGAATCCAATCTGACTTTTTCCAGATGAGCAAGTACAGTATAATTAGTGAGAACTCTCCTTCCTGTGTTTCACAATGTGCCATATATTGCATGCACACATCTCCCAACATTTGCAGATGTAAACTTGTTATAAGAAAATAAACTGAATTTCCTGTCTGCCCAAACCATGACCTGATTTGCTCATAATGCCAACTTTAAGATGAAAAGTCAACCAATCTCTCCTATTTTTGAAGTCTGCAAATTTGAAATGTCCTAACATAATGGAGATTGTTGAGAGGCACTGTACTTCAACTCCCACAATTCAGCAAATTAGCTTCTACATTATATATGCTGGCCATAAAATTGAAATCATAAGGTTTATAAAAGTTTTAGTTAATATTAAAACAAATATTTTAATTTCTAGGCAAAGTACATTTGTAGCGGTATATAGCCACCAGTTAAAACCAGTCACAATTCAAGGTACTGTACTTTTACTTTGAGCTGTGACCATTTTTAGCCCACTCTCTATTTGCGCCTACCTCCAATATCTGTCTGTAACAGATCAGGGTCAGTGTTAAAATTGCTTTCACTTTCTGTTTTGGTCCCTTGAGTGGCCTCTAATGGTCAGTGACGGTACTTCACCTCATAGAGTTGAGGAGTATTCAGCCTTTTATTTATATAGATATCACGGCTACACAGGTGCTCCACAACACAGGACATACTTACTGAGACGCTCAAGCGTCTGAGGCGCTCCTGCGTCTCAGACAGATGGAGCGCCTCTCCGCCGGTACCCGCATGATCCCCTCTCCCCCGGCATCCGCCAGCGGAGAGGGGATCATGCGGACGCCGCCGCTGTATGAAAGGCGCTCAGTAGGCTTTCCAGGGATGCCAGGGACAGATCTACAGCTCCCGGGGACAGTACGGTGACTACGCTAACTACGCAGGGCTGCCAAGGAGACACTACCATTACTACACTAGGCAGCCGTTGGGCTACGCAGACAACGTAGCTTAGGCTGCCGCCGTGAAACTACACAAGTAAGGCAGTCGTTGGGCTACGCTAATAATGTAGCTTCAAACGTAGCGTAAACTGCCACCGTGAAACTACACAAGTACCTTTTCTTTTTACTTCACACTACTTGTATAATGCCAGTTCATGCAGCCCACACAATAGATTCATAAATAATTGGTAAAAGTGCGCTGTACCGAGGAGGCAGAAGGTTTGCTTCTGCATAGGACCCATATCTTTATATCAGCTTTGGCTCAAGCTGTTAAACATGTATATACAGTACAGTATACATGGAGAAGTAATGGCTGCGAGTGGCCTGGTTTCTTTTTTTTTTGCCTTGCCATGCTTTGGGACTGGGTCACCTAGTCTTGAAGTGAATGGAGTGGAGCATCTGTATCTCACACTCCATTCATTTATTTTTAATTTTTTATAGTATAGCTGCAGTCTCCTAATTGACCTGCTAATTTACCTTTGGCATGCCTCTGGCAGCACTCATTATGTGCTGGGGGCCCTTAAATGTGTCCCATGAATGTTTAGATGCCCTCCTGAACAATACTGCCCTAGATTATAGACAATCTATCCTTTTCCTGTTATGACAGACATCTCAGTTGCGGTTTTATTCTGAGCAATGTTTAGCAGATTTACATTTACTATTTAGATTATCTACTCAGCATCTGTTTCTCCTGAGGCGGTCTGTGTCTGAATAATCCTCACTGACTATCTGACAGGGCATTGATTATGTCTCTAGTAGGTATCTTGTCATCTGTGTGTCACTCATACTGCTCTCAATAGAAGAGATGTGTTATCAAGTTACGTCTGCTTACTCATAATATGTTTCCTTTTTGCTGGTACTTTGTAACACATTTGTTTCCTTTTTATGCATCTCTTCTGCATCCTTTTAACATGTTTGGCACTTAGTCCAAGATACGGTACAGTATATGCCCCTATTCTTCTGGATGGGCTTTGTTTTGCATTGTGAGTACCACTTTAAATCACAGCAGGCTGCACCAAGCTATTATTATTAGTTTTTGCTTATTTGTGTACAATACTGGATTTAAGGTGGTCTACTCTTTTTGCTAACGATCTTTATATAAAATTCTATTAATGCATTTTTAGTGTTTGGGATCAGTACTCAGAGCTGCCCATCTCCTTAATGTCAAGGAGAGCGTCTCCATTCACAGCAGTGTGCTTGCTGCAGGCATATCTGCAGTCCTGTCCAGTCCCGGTTCTGACTGATCCTAGAAGGGATGAAGCCGTGGTCTATGAATGTTTCAGCAGGCTCAGCACAACCGCATCTCCCAGCAGTAATGAGGATAGACGAAGTCAGCCTACTGAGAAAGTGGAAGCCACCTACAGGTCTCAGGAGTAGAGAGCCTGCCCATTAGCAGTCCAACTGGGTACAGGAGGAGGGTCTGGCCCCAGAGGCGGCCTTGGCTCTATAGCAGCTGTACCCAGGCAAACAAGGGCGTTACTACCAAGGTGTAAGGGGTGCAGCTTCTATGGGGCCCAGAGCTGAAGGGGGCCCACTTTTACTGTCTAAGTAATGTGTTTTACATACATTTATCACCATCACTTGCTAAATAGGGGGCCCTTACAAACTTTTGCTATGGATAGTTATATTGCTGTGTTGCCTTTTACGCTAATTTAACAGGTCCACATCTGTTTTCACCATGCTATGTCCTGCTATCGATGCCATGATATCACTGCCGCAGCCTCCAGCTTCCTGTTGTATTGCTGTGAGTAGCAGGTGCGTACGTACGGTCCTGCTATTGCCTCCATGTACTATTAACAGTGGCAGGTAGCAGGAGCATAACTTCTCTATCCCTGCTGACTAATCTCCGCTGCGCACCCCTGTCCTCTTGTGAGTAGCATTGCTTCCAGATAGATGTGAGGACTTCTGATAGATATGCTCTCCCGGTAGCGGGAACATGCGAATGCACTCTCTTGCTACCATACTCTATCACAGGGCTTGTATGGATAGGGCAGATCTAAATGGTAATATATTTAGTCCCACCCCTTCCAGCAGACCTGCCAATCCCTGGGGGACAGGACAGAATAACATAACAGCCCAGGCCTGTCCCCTGTCCCCCAAACTGGTAAACAATATTTCTACAGCTTCTCCCTGAGATAATATTTAAAAAGTACAGGAACGGAAACTATGGTCTTTCTGATATGTGGGGGCCTAGAGCTGTAGGTACATCCTTCCCATTTTTAATCTGGCCATGCAAAGTCATTACATTTGGGAGCATAGTTAGGCTTTCCTTTGCACAGGTTCTGTGGCAGATTAATACCAGGTAAAATGCAGGCTTGAGTTTGCCGGTAAATCATAGTTCTGCAGGGTTAAGGGATATTATGGAAAGCCTAAATATAGTCTGTTTGTAAGATAAAGCACAGAGAATGAGGCTGTCACTTCTAATACTGACAAAATGTGCTGAGTTATCTCCTTCATCATATGTGCTGACTGACGACTGTGGATAAGGGGAAAAATGTTAAACTGCGTTATAATGACACTTTTTATTATTGAACATATATATAACTATTTGGTGTCAAAATAGCCATGGTAAATATGGTAGGTTATATTACATGTATTTATTATATTAATTGACCTTTTGGAGTATGCTAATTGATGGCAGCAGCTCAAGTTACAGTACGTGGTACCAAGAATTTTTTTTTGCCTCGCCACTGGCTAAAAAGGTGACTTTTTCTAAAGAACTGAAATGGATTCACATTCTGTCTGCATAATATGAATTTTATATTTCACTGGAACAAAGAATGAAGGCCAAGTGAGCATGCATATCCATTGTAGGTATAATATTCATCTAGCATTTACATGATACATTTCTGACAGACCTTCTAATTAGGATTTGTAGAAGTGTAGTAAAGCTGGTTATTCTTACAATAAGCACTGGCATTTAGATTGACATTAGGGATTATTAGAATCCAGCACAGTGAGCGCAGTCCATGAATCCTGTGTCTGTCTGATGTATGAGATGCATAACAAGTGGTTTTAAATGCGATTCTAGGGCATTGGTTGTTTTGTGTTTGGGTGTACCTGATTAGTCACAATGCTAGAGCAGCTGCATGATAAAAATCTGTTTTATTTCCAAGCACTTGTGATGCTCGGTGTGAAACCTCTCTGTAGCTTCGCAGTGCTTCTTCCATAATGAGCTGAAATGCATTGTTCCCTTATCAGTAGAAAAACGGTGCGCTTGCTCCAGCAGAATATACTATATACTAAATATGGAACAATACGGAGAACATTAGCATAGCCCCTGCGCTAGGATGACATGCAAATTCACGAAGCATTCCAGACTTTTATAGCCCATTATACTTACTGACTTACTCATACTCCCAGCTTAAGCACCCACCCCATTGGTTCTTCATCATCACCTCTTCTATTTTCACAATGCTTTTCGTTTTCTCTTCTACCACACATTTGTATGTGATACGGTTTTCTTTCCTCACTCTCTGTCATATACAGTATCTTTAAAATGATTGACAAATGTGTCTATATTTGAATGGACCTGATACTTACGCTCAACATCACCCAAGTAATTGACAACTGTATGTGTCATGGGCTCTGTTTTTACTATCTGCATAAAACAAGATATTGAAACAAGGAAAACCGTAATCTGTTATGAATTATGTGAATTTTATCATAGTACATGCTGTATTGCACTTTAATATTTCATATTAAAAATGTAATTTTGACAGTATTTAGAGGCGGAATCTAGGCTTTTTCGTAATCCTGCACTGTATCATAACTACCATGTTTCCTGTCTGTTATGGTGGAAATCCATTATGATCAAGTATAGGACGGGTTTACTTCTGCTGCTATGTCCCCCTGGGAGTGATGTTGCGGTCTGGGAACTGATCAAGCAGCATTTCATGCACCGGAAATAAAAATTGCTAAGAAGTGAACATCAATTTACCCTAGCACAAACCTACTAGTCTCTGCATGTGTAGAGATCAGCTGCACTAGATGGGAACTTGATTATCAGTCTCCCAATACGCACTCTATGAGGTGGGTGGGCAGTGCTATGGTGGGCAGGTAATGGGGGAGCTGTGGAATCACCTTTTGGCAATGGGGGTAGTAGGGGGCAGGGATTATTGCCCCACACAGAGGGTTTTTTTTACTTGGAGGTTGGGTGGAAATATTTTAAATAATAAAGTATGTGCATATTGACACATGGGAGGGGGGTGGGGCACTAAACAGTGGGGGCCCATTGACACTGGGGGTGAGGGTGGTGGCTCTGCTGGATCTATTTACTAATGGACGCAGGGTTAGATATTGCTGGAAATATTTTTCCACTGGCAGGAGTATGATTGATAAGGGTTGGGAATTTTTTTAGCAATGGGGGCCTAAGGACACATGGAAAGGGGTGGCAAAGGGGCAAAACACCCAATATGTTAAAATAAAATATTGAAATATATTATTAAAAATATATATTTTTTTAAATAACTAAAAACCTGATGATATCTGAGTGATTATTGGGGGGGGAAATCCACTGGGTGACCTAAAGATCTGCCTCCATAAGCTAATTGTAGCAAGAAATATCCAGAGACTACAAATATTTGCAGTAAAACAAGGATAGTAATGAATGGATAAATCAGTAAACCATGTTATCAATGTCAGTGTAACGCTTGGTTTTTGACTGATCTCCACAAATAAAGATATAAATTGTTTGCATACATTTTGCAGACAATTTACACAGCACTGCGGATACAAACAAAGATGGGCTGTATTAATATTAAGCGCAACGGAATATGCTGCGCTATATAAGAAACTAAATAACTAAATAAATGAAAATAACTGAAGTACTGTATCACAAATGCTGGCACTAGGTTAAAATCTAACACTAACACAACTAACAAATCTCACCATTTGCTAACCAGCAAAGCTATGTGCATCTCACCAGGCCACTAAATGTCCGACAAGATAGTGTGTCTCTGGACACCTGGAGTAAGTGGCTACTCTTGCAGCACTTCTATATAATACCCCTTTTACACCAAAATCCCTGGTCGGACCCTGGTCTTTGAACACAGGAGTTTCCAGGGTTGGACCAAGCTTCATACCCCATTTACACAGCACTGTGACCCAGGTCAGACTCAGGTCTGCGCCGTTTACACTGAACCTGGGTCAGCCCTGCTTTTCCCTATGGATGACATTAAAAATGTCCATTTTAGGACTGATAAACTGCCATCCAACCTTCCCTCAATGATTTAAAATAAAAATTAAAAGACATGACTAGTTAGCATTGAAAAATGTTGCTTTGTTTATTTTGTAAAATATTTTTCAAAAAGTTTTATTCAGTGCTCAGCATCTTCCAGGAGAATAGGGGAAAAAACCACTAGGCGCCGTATGCTGTCAATCCCTGCTGTGGGAAAAGTGTCCCATCGATTAGCGGTAAGATGGTAAGGCTTCACACCGGGGTAAATTGTACTTCCACTTGTAAACCCCTGATGGGGTAGCTAGGTGCTCTGATGGTGAATAACGTCCCCCCCCCCCCACACACACACCTTGGGACAGCCCCCCCCCCCCCCCCAAAAAAAAATAATAATAATACAAATAAATAAGAACAGGACGTTCCCATGAATATCGGGATAGTTGGGAGGTATGGCAAAACTGCAACTGCATTCTTTTGCATGCTGGTGGCCGACCATTTTTTGTAGTTATCGCTGCACTGTAGTAACATTTGCATCATGGGACAGAGCTTCTGCGTCAGCCCTGTCCCTGTGAATTATACTTCCTGCTCTTAGCTCTTAACTTCATATTATTGCAAATGTGAGCAGCATATTGTGACTGTGAATGCGTGCTGAGGAGAGAGGGGGAGACTCTGACAGGAGCAAGCAAAAAATAAAATAAAAATATGGCAGCAAGTGTAAAAAGTTACAGCTGAATGCAATAAAATAATTATTAAACACCCACAGATGTGTTAAACAGCACGAAGCATGTTGTTTCTGGTATGCACACAGGCAGGGCTCTACTGACAGGGTCCTATGATTAGTGGAAGATAGCTGAATGGAGATACAATGATCTGTCCCTCATTGCCTGGCTGTTATGTACAATCCATGGCAGGAGAGGGGAGAGCCAGGTGGGAGAGCTACAATCATATCTCTGCCTGTACGTATGTATGCACACAGGGTAATTCTGAAAGGCTGTGCTGTACTGTCCACAGCAGGAGCGGGCATATTGGGTTTCGGATAGAGCTGCAATGTTATCTCTGTCTGTGCCATGAACACAATAATATTGCAGCAGTAACAGCCTCTCTCTGCAATCTAAAAATGGTGTTGATATCGTAAGCCTCTGCACTTTTTTTCCCTTAACATTATAAGCATGCAATCTGCTTAGCAAAAAAATGCAATACTGCCCTTTGATTAAATTTGGGTGATACTAAAATAATGCAAAAATTGTGTGATAACACCTTTTTCACATTATATTAGTAAAAATAATATTGATACAACGTTCCTTAGCATTAATCTGTTGGGAAATCACTGATATCTCCTGCAATAACCCTATTAATGCAATTTAACAAGCAAAGCTTATAGCCAGTAAGTGGTATGTAGTGGTCTTGTCGACATTTATAATGTCCATATATGCTGGGTACACACCAGAACGATTTGGCCTCAATTCCCAAATCTCGAACGATTGTATGTAAATTGGGCATGTTTTGGCATGTTTTAGATCCGAATCCGATGCGTGTCCCCGCTGGTCCTTTGGTCGTTTTGCAGATCCTACCTGCTGCAGTCAGGATTTTAAAATGACCCCCTTGAACTGGGTACAGATCGTGAGTGGATTGTACGCAGATCGTGTTCTCCAACAGATTTTGCAACCACCGTATGATCGTCTCCCAATCTGCTCCCGATCATGATCGTTCTGATGTGTACCCTACATTACAGTAGGTCAGCACAGGCACTGGAATGTCAATATCTTAAAGCAGTTTTTTATGTGTGGCAGTAGTACAACTGTAAACATCATATTACAGTTTTACTGCCGATGCCCATGGAATGCATCTAGTAGCATATCACACTCGCCACCTTCCCAGCTCATGCATTTCTCGATGAGATGTATGTATGTATTCCCTGGTAAATAACATCGTCCTGACATGACATACCATACTGTAAGTTGGAAACCTTTCGGAAAAAAAACCCACCTAGAAACTAAGTAATTGCTATTAGTTTTAGCTTAAACTTGATATTTTAGAAACTACAGTATCTCTCATATGTTAAACTATTTTGCAATAAACACTGCTCAAATTCAAGGTCAGAATGCATATACCAGTCTCTCTGATTTAAAATTATAATGTTTATGCTTAAATGGACATACTCGTATATCCTATACACTATGAAGACAGCCATTATCTAGGCTGAACCAGTAACCAGCCAGCCTATCATGCCTCATTGCCCGAGTACTGTATGTCCGTATGCGGTAGGTGATAATTCCATTTCTAGCATGGGACGGTCTGTTTCTTTTGAATAGGTAATGGATAGTTATTAATTGCAAGCATTAGTAAATGTTTAGGTATTGCAATATTCAGAACAGTCTCTTCCCTTTTCAACAAACACCTTTGTTATATATTATTTCCTGAGAATAAAGAATGATTGTACAAGCAGAATGTCAATACTACTCCAGGGTGTATTTAATTCACGCACCAGTCCACTGAATGTTGTGCCATTTACAGCTGACTGGCAATTTGTCAGATCCTGAATGACATACCAGTTTAGGATGTCTATTATATTATATATTTGCCACCATCAAAGGATTGAATGAATATCTAAAAAGGTTACAGTTGAGATTTGCATTTTCATAAAAATGTTTGTGACTTTACAACTCTTATATAAATTATGTTGAGCAGTCCATTTCAAATCATATTTTAATCTAGTAGCTAACTATATATTAATATACAACACATACAAAGTAATCTAGAAATGTTATCTAAAGAGCAGCCCAGATTAATTACTATACAGTGGAAACAATATATGAAAACGGGTGACAATGTGATGTAGAATGTGATGGGAAGAGGCAAGATTACAAGGCATGGTAGAGGGTGATGGGGAGCGGCAGACAGTGACACAGAGAGACAAAGGGTTATTGGGAGAGGCAGAAAGTAACAGGCAGAAGGTAAGTGGGAGAGGCAGTTGTTGACAGAGAGGGTGATGAGGGGATGTAGTCATTGATGGGCAGATAGTTACAGGGAAAGGCAATAGATAACAGGGCAAAATTGATGGGAAAGGCAGAGGGTGACAGGTAGATGCTAGGGGTGATAAGGAGAGGCTGACGATAAAAAGCAGAGGGTGATGGTGAGAAGCAGAGGGGAATGTGGAGGGGATGACAAGCAGAATGTTATAGGTAGAGGCAGAGGGTGATGGAGAGCGGGTAAAAGGGAAAGGCTTTGGGTACATGGGAAAGGCAGAGGGTGATGGAGAGTGGGTAAAAGGGAAAGGCTTAGGGTACATGGGAAAGGCAGAATATACCAGGGTAGAGGTTGATCGGGAGAAGCAGAAAGTGATGGGGAGAGGATGACAGGGAGAGGCTTTGTGTGATGAGGAGGGGTAAAGGGTAAAAGAAGGGACTGATATAGAGTAGGGATGTTGGTAACAGAGAGCCAGGTGAAGTGATGAAGTGCCTGGTGATAAGCAGGGCTATTTGTCAGTAGGCTCCAGCAGGAACTGAGGCCCTTATTCTAGTTCACTCTTTCAGACAAAATATTTCTTAGATGGACAAAACCATGTGCACTGCAGGTGAGGCAGGTGTTACTTGTGCAGAGATAATTAGATTTGGGTGGGGTTTTACACCTGTCTCACCTGCAGTGCACATGGTTTTGTGCATCTAAGAAATATTTTGTCAGAAAGAGTGAACTAGAATAAGGGCCTCAGTTCCTGCTGGAGCCTGCACAAAAATAGCCCTGGTGATAAGTAATGCAGCAGCCAATCTTCTAACTGTAATTTTTCAAACCCACCCTGTAACATGGCAGTAAGGAGCTGATTGGCTGGTGCGTTCACTTCACCAGGCTTAATAAATCGGCCCCAGAGAGAGAGTGGGAAATGGGTTACAAATACTGTATATTTACATGTATTTACCAACTACCACTAGAACTGCAGTGTGTGTAGAGCAGCTCCCTAGGGTTTCACACCATGAAACAAGATTATGACAGTAGATCTCCACTGCCAGCAGCAACAGAGGAGGCAGTCTTGGTAAAGAGAAAATCATCTCGAAACGCATTGGCAGGAGGACTTGCTTTATTTTATGGGAACACTCCTTTACTGGAAGACTTTGATACTGCGATGCCCTCTGGGGGCATGGTAGGACATAAAATATTTTTATGGTGCATGTTCTGTAAAACCGTTTTATAGTCTTGTACCATTGTCCTTCCTACACCAATAGGGCTGAACACTTTCTCTACCAGCAAACAGGCTCACTGCCTTTTATATATATATGTTTTAAAAATCTTTTTATGAAGTTAAAATAAAAGATTTTACACGAATAAAGAAACCTTGATGAGAGTGACTCCACATATTCATTCGTGAGTACTGGTACGCTACCAAAAAGAAACCTTGATGTGAACGGACATTAGCAAACAGCCATCAAGCAAAAGATACCCAGATACTCTCAGCCTCATTATATTGCTACAGTATGTAAGTTAGGTAGGAACATCAATACCTCTGGGGCACCTGTAATACAATGAATCAAGAGGAACCCACCCCCTAAACACTTCCTTTTTCCTTTTTTTGGTACTTGTTTCCTAGCACGGCCACAATCGCGGGCATCGTGTGCCTTAACTTTAAGGCACACGATGCCCACGATGCCCGCGATTTCCTTTGAAAAAAGCACAACTCGGGTACATCGCGTCGGTCGTGTGCCTTAAGAAGGCACACGACGCGACCGACGCGATGCCCACGATTTCCCCATAGGCTTCAATGTTAAAATATTTTAACATTGAAGCCTATGCGCGCCCGACGCGATGCCCCCGATTTCTCCATAGGCTTCAATGTTAAAATATTTAACATTGAAGCCTATGCAATGGACCCGATTTGTCCATAGGCTTCAATGTTAAATTATTTTAACATTGAAACTGAGTCCATTTAACATAGGAAAAAATGGGAAAAGGCCGAATATGGGCCATTTCTCATTGGGTATGGCCCGTCATGTGTGTAAAAAATAATGGCCCCCCATTGTGGCCGCCACCCCCACGATTGACGCGAACCCGAAGCGTGGCGAGCGCAGCGGTGCGCGTCCTCCGACCTTTTCATTCCTCTACTATCCATGTCGGCGTGGAGTTGAGAATAGATTAGTGTGGCGAGCGCAGCGAGCCACCGAGCCCGAAGCGTGGCGAGGGGACGCTGATACCTGTAAAACCCGTGAGGGGACACAGGGATCTGTGAAGGTATCAGCGTCCCCTCGCTGCGCTCGCCACGCTTCGGGCTCGGTGGCTCGCTGTGCTCGCCACACTAATCTGTTCTCAACTCCACGCAGACGTGGATAGTAGTGGAATGAAAAGGTCGGAGGACGCGCACCGCCGCCCCTCGCGGGCTCGCTGCGCTCGCCACGCTTCGGGTTCGCTGCGCTCGCCACGCTTCGGGTTCGCGTCAATCGTGGGGGTGGCGGCCACAATGGGGGGGCCATTATTTTTTACACACATGATGGGGCCATACCCAATGAGAAATGGCCCATATTGGCCCTTTTACCATTTTTTACTATGTTAAATGGACTCAGTTTCAATGTTAAAATAATTTAACATTGAAGCCTATGGACACGATGGACCCGATTTCTCCATAGGCTTCAATGTTAAAATAATTTAACATTGAAGCCTATGGACACGATGGACCCGATTTCTCCATAGGCTTCAATGTTAAAATATTTTAACATTGAAGCCTATGGAGAAATCGGGTACATCGCGTCGGTCGCGTCGTGAGACTCACAATGAAGCTAAACAAGAAGTGTATACCAAGAAAGGAAGAATGTTATTTCATAAGTATTTGAATACTCTGTGTTTTCTAGTGCCATCTCCCTCACCAACCACTTTTTTTTATTTGATTCTTTGGGACTTTAGGGAATAGTCCTTATTTGATGAGGTTGTAGCAGTACAGTGCATTCATTCTGATGGTTAATGAATGGAGGCATAGAACAAATTTGGACACAATGGGTTTATTTACTAAGATGAGATGTTGCCCATAGTAACCAATTAGAATCAACGTATTAGTTATTTAGCCCCTTCTAGAATATAATAGATATAATCTGATTGGTTACTTATAGCAACACCCCATCTTTAATAGAACTCCCATCTTAGTAAATAAACCCCAATTAGTGTGGATTTCAGTGGCGTTCCTGGAAGGTAGCAGGATTGGCTACGCAGACACAGCCTGCTGCATATAATGTCACACAACCACTCCTATCCAATAGTGCATTAAGAGTGACATTTGTAGAAATCGTTCATCCTATTAGCATCATAGGTGAATCTAAGGGGTGGGGTGGGGGTGCACAGGACCACCCATCAGACTGCCTGGCGCCTGTACCTTTAATTGTTAATTGTCCAAATTTCCATTTACAGATATGCCCGCAGGACCCGGAAGGGCTGCGCACATGCCCGAATGCACGCAGCTCCTCCCATGGTCCTTTTGCGGAGCGTGCGTCACGTGACCTCGGTTGGCGCCGGCTCAAGCTGTGACTTCCTCGACCTCCCTCCGGCTCCTGCTTTTGCTGTGCAGCAGGGGCTAGCGCGCACACGTGTATTTGTGTGGTGCAGCAGCTCAGCCAGCACAGGTGTTCTGAGACTGCTCCCCTGGTCCTGGACACCTCTCACTCTAGGTGCCCGTAAGTGCAGCAGTGACAGTGACTCACTGCTGCAGTGCTCAATGCCTGCCTGTGATTTATATTCACAATTTGAAAAATCTTGCCCAGTGCCAGCCCAGCAATGGCTTTTATTTAAAAAAAAAAAAAAGGCTGTAACATTTCCCTGTAGGGCACTGGGCAGGGCACTGAGAAAGATTACAGCGTTTTTTAAATAAAAGCCATTGCTGGGCTGGCCTGGCACTGGGCAGGGGCCGTGCCCAGCAATGGCTTTTATTTAAAAAATAAAGTCTGTAATCTTTCCTAGTGCCCTGCCCAGTGCCCAGCAATGGCTTTTATTAAAAAAAAAAAAAAAAACGCTGTAATCTTTCTCAGTGCCCTACAATATCAAATGAGGCCACACCCCTTTTTCCGCCTATGATTAGCATATAGATGGAGATGCGATATGGTTTCTTCCAAAAATACTGCCACTTCTGCACCTGACTCGTTATTTGTCTACTTGTGGCACAGAATACTATGGAAGACTTTGCAACTAATACAAAAATGAAAGCAATCTTGTTCCAATAAGATATAGCACCTGTCAGTCCTAACTACTTTACATACATGTGCCCCAAAGTAATTGGACTGTCCAAATATAATATCCTATAGCTTCCAGGAAGGAAAGAAAATGTTACAGTGTTGATCCATAAATAAAATTATTATACCCTGCAGGGCTTTTAATTTATTTCTTACAGTGGTTGAAGTCTTATTAAATATGCTCGTCATTTCACCTGCAGATGTTCAAATA